>NW_027282701.1:17500-75000 GCF_046629955.1 Centroberyx affinis
AAAGAAATTCCATGGCAACACACACAAACACAATTCATAAGCATGATGAACACTGAATGAGAGACACATCAAACAAACGCAGCAAACCAGCTGGTGATCCAGAGAAGACACAGAAGTGATTCCAGCAGTGATTCCGGCCTTTATGATGAAAATATGTCCTGTCATGGCAACGGTCATTGCCAAGGTTATGAATATGGTGAGAATGGAAACAGAGGTAGGCTACGCCTAAAAGGCAGAGAAATTTTTATTTATTTTTTTTTACATTAAAAAAAAAAAATTAAATTGTCTCTAATATAGTTGAAAATCGCTCCGTCTGCTGCTCAGCCCGTGCGTCCTCGGTCACTTCCCAGAGAAACCCCAGCAGCGCTCCCTCTCCTCTTCGCCTCTTGGCTGCCGGGGGAACCGAGGAAGCCGCGGAGGTCACACATGGGAGCGGGCAGCAGCATCTGATTGCCCCGGTTGCTCATCAGGGGGACTGGGATCGGGGCTGGATGGGGAGCGCACAGCGGCTCACTCCGGCTGCTGGTCCACACGAGTCTATTAAAGCGGGAGGGAGCGCCGATGGCCTCCCGCCGGTAGTCTCATGCATGAGGGAGAACCGGGGCCAGCTGCAGCCGTTTGCTCCCCATCCTCAGACCCAGAGCCCGGTGCTGCTGACTTGAGGTCCTGTTAGAAAGAGACGTGCATGGTAAAAGAGACGCATGTGTGCATTTATAGGCTATTTCTATATGTCCTAATGAACGGATTTCATTCAGGCTTATTAGATCATGGAATGTCATTCATATTAATGATAAATAACTATAAAATAAAATTCACGTTACTTGCCCCCACTCACCCTCTCTATGCGCTGGAGGATCAGCTGGCGCGTCTCCTCTGTCCCTATAATCACATTCAAGCCTTAAGATAATTTCCTGATGCCTATTTGGGAAAAGTTTGACATCCTACAACTACAACAGATCTGTCAGCATATGAACATTTAACGTATAACCCTTCATTAACAAATGTTCGTCTAACATTTAAAACATCTGCTATTTCTGTTTGAAGAATATATAACAAGTTGGGGCTACTTACACCTGTTGATTTTTTTTTCTGCCAATGTCCGCACGTTTTCTGATGGTATGGAGGCGGGCTTATATCCGCACGTGCCAATGGTTAATTGCCTTCACTCATTATTTCCGCATCGAGGATACACCTGAGTATCCTCCGACCACGCCTTATTGGAGGACGGAGGCGAGGATACTTGAAGGATCCTTCATGCGTCTTTTAACCAATTGGAACATCCTTAATGGTGGCGGCTCATTTTTGGATGCCGGGTCAGCGAGGAGACGAGGTCGCGAGGACGGAGGAGGAGACACAAGACAATGCACCCGAGGAGACATGAAGGATCCTTCATGCGTTTTTTGACCAATTGGAACATCCTTCATGATGGCGGCTCATTTTTGGATGCCGAGTCACCGAGGAGACGAGGCCGCGAGGACGGAGGAGAGGATGCATTTTGGCCAAATGGAATGCACCCCTGGTGTTATACTGTGCATTTGATAAATAAAACACTTTGACTTTGACTTTAAAACTATAAGTCGTTAGACAGAAAGTAGTATTTGGGTGGAATAAACCTTTAAAACTCTAAGCACTTGGACAGAAAGTACTATTTGGGTGGAATAAACCTTTAAAACTATAAGTCGTTAGACAGAAAGTATGCGGTCCCAGGACTGCGGTCCTGAAACTGCAGCCTCCGGTATTGCAGGAACATAGTACAGCTCCGCGGCGTGGCCCGTTTCAATATAAAGTGCTGACTCCGCCTACCCGTGCCAGTGTCGGCGTACGCCGGGTGGAATTACAAGTGGACCCACATACACACGAACCAAAGCTGCAGCTAGCTAGCTTCCTTTGTTTTGGACGGAGCACCTGTCTGAACGATACAGTAGGCTACTTAGCTTGTTAGCTTAGCTACAGCTTCATATCTGATATTCCTATACAGGTCGTACCTCCTTATTTAAGTAAAAGGTAAGAAATATTAAAATGGCTCTGGCTAGCCAGTGTTAGCTTGTTGTTAGCTTCGTCGTGTAGCTCTATCCACTCACACAAAGCTAAGCTAAGCTACTCCTTTAGCCTCTGGCTTTGCCGTGCCGTGCTAAACATAATGTTGCGGTTCCTAAACATTACGGCCGTAGCCGGTTTAACGGTAACATGCTTTTCACTGCCACACACCAGCTCCTTACTTGATCATTATTCATCATTTTAAACCCAGTTACTAACTTAGTTAGCATTCCTAACGTTAGATACGTTAGCTAGCTAAGAGGATGAGGACGTCTGAATGCATTTCGTTTATTTCTAGTTTGTTTCTAGTAAACGTTAAATGTGGGTTAGTCTGTTTCTTCTTTCTGGCCCAAACTGACTCATTCTCACTGTCGCACATCAACTGCAGTTTAGCTCCAGTTCAGTATCTGTTACGTCTGTATGGAGAGACTCACACCAAACTCCATTCAAAAATATGTCAGTTTAATTCTGCCTGTCTTATCGGAGAAGGTGCAACATTACTTTAGATGTTTTACTAAGCGTTAGGGTCTGCTGGTAAATTCGTCCTTTTGATAATCCACCAAGCTGCACTTTATTTCAATAAAATCTAATTTGTTATAATTAGCTCTAGCTGTAATTTGGTGGAAGAAGTCTGTTTTTACAACTGTAAAAGTTTTAGTTTTATTGAACTATTGAGGTCGAACTGAAGCTTGGATATTAACGGCTCAGTGCTAATTAATGAAGTTCAGCATTATTCTTTAATAAGAGATTTCACCGTGCCAGATCCTCTATACTCTCTACACTCCACCATGACAGTATCAGCTCAACAGCAGGGTTAGAGTTAGTCACACCTGGTTAGGGTTGGTAACACCTGGTTAGGGTTAGTCACACCTGGTTAGGGTTGGTAACACCTGGTTAGGGTTAGTCACATCTGGTTAGGGTTGGTAACACCTGGTTAGGGTTAGTCACATCTGGTTAGGGTTGGTAACACCTGGTTAGGGTTAGTCACATCTGGTTAGGGTAATAATGTAACATCTTGTCCCAAGTTAGCATCTCTGTCACTGATCTTCCTGCTTCTCTTCCAGACTGATCTTCTGAATCTCCTCCATGGCTGTCAGACGAGGCCACATCAGATACCTCAAGGTAAGTCAGTTTTAGTCTAAATACCACAAAGAGTATATGATGTATATGAAGTATGTACCCTATATGACATGGTATAGGATGTATATGATGATGTGTAGATGTAGTACGTGTGTGTATATATATGATGTAGTATATGACATGTAGGGCTGGGCGATATGGCCTAAAAATAAAATCTCCTATTTTTTTCACACCTACACCCAATTTACGATTTTATTCAATTTTTTTTTTCTTAAAAACAAACTAAGTATATGAAAAATATATGAAACACCAGCACATCTATAATGTCTTTCCACCTGGGCTCCTTCTTGTCATATGGGATGCCACAGGAAAACGATGCTGCTAATGTTTCTTGCTTTTTAGCAGCCGTTTGGCGGCTGCCGCTCGCTCTGCATGTCGCACTTCTCCACTCGGCTGCTGCCTCTGTCGGAGAAGCTGGAATAAATTTGTCGCAATTTGTCAAAACCGAACCGCTTCCAGACGAGCTCCTCACCTGTAGAAGCTGTGCTGCCGTCTGGACGCTGAGTTTGTGTCTGAGGAGAAACCTCGCTGAGCGTTATCGACAGCAGAAGCTCAGGGAAGCGGTGAGGCTGACTGACAGAGTGATCCGTGCATATTTACCCAGGTTAAAGTGAATCTCGATTTTCATTTTTACACATCGTCCTAAACCATAAATTTGAATTAATTGATAAAATCGATGTATCGCCCAGCCCTACGTAATATATATGATGATGCTATGTAAAGCCCTTTGGGACATGTTTGTGATAAAGGACTTTATAAATAAACAAGACAAGACTCATTTCATGACCTGAACAGCTGTCTTCAGGTGTTGTAAATGAAGCTCATGTAGAAATGTAAGACGCGGTGCTTTGTGCCTCAGTATGTAGAGCAAGGCAGTGCCAGCGGGGAGGTTGAGGGTTCCGTTCCCTCTGTGGGGATCGAACCCCGGCTCAACATGTACGCGGCCTCTGTAGTGACACGAGCCTCCACCGGAGAGCCGATATTAAAAAGCCTCTCAGCTGTTTTAAATGGAGCGGCAGCCTGTAACTACGAGCTTCACTTTGGAAATGTAAAAATAGATCGATTTGTTCAGCTGCATGAGGAAACCAACATCAGAACAAAGTCTCATCTGTTCTGTCAGATTTTAATAATCAGATGAACTGAAGACTGCTGTTTCATAAAGTGTGACTTCTGACACTGACTTCTGTACATGGTGTGCAGCCTGTGTGTGTGTGTGTGTGTGTGTGTGTGTGTGTGTGTGTGTGTGTGACTCCTGGATCATATATTAGCAGTGTGTGTGTGACTCTTGGATCATATATTAGCAGTGTGTGTGTGACTCCTGGATCATATATTAGCAGTGTGTGTGTGACTCCTGGATCATATATTAGCAGTGTGTGTGTGACTCTTGGATCATATATTAGCAGTGTGTGTGTGACTTGGTGTTCCAGGTGTGTGAGGTCCAGACATCACAGGGCGACAGCAGAGAGTCTCAACATGGATCAGGCGTCACGGTGAGGTTTTTATTTAAATTACCTGCTCAGTTGCTCATTGGTTTGTTGGTGAAACTTTTTCAGCTCCAGCTGCTGAGGAGAGTTACAGTCTGTCAGGTCGGGCTGTGGCGGTCACCGCATTACCGCGGTCATGTGACACCTACCGCTGGGTTGAGGTCATTAGCGCATTTTTTTTTTTGACGTTTTATTGGATACTTGATTGCGTAAAATATTACAGGCATCTCATATTTCCTATAGCATATCTTACAGTATATATCGTATACAATAAAAGGAAATAACGAGCATGTATAACATTTGTTAAATGTCAAATATTTATACACATAATGAGCTCTGTCCATTAAATCCTTTTGGGAAAGTGATTACGCAACACCTGTCTCTCTCTCCTCTGTTCCTCCGACCGACAGTCGACTCTCTCACAGGATTTCTCTGAAGCGGTTCTTTGACCGGTTTGTCTGAGAAAAGTCTTTTCATGTCGAGCAGCTGTCGATATTCATGTTTGGATATTCCATGGAAATACAGAAGAGCAATACTACCTACTGCAATGATCCACAGACAGACTGTCACACGCTTCATGTCTCTGTGCCTCTCGCTCTGTTCTTCTAAATGTCAGTAATCATATGTGTGAACTTACTTTACATGTTTTGATGGCGCTGACTTGCTGGATGGAAAAAACCCTAACCCCTAACCCAAGAGAGGGAGAGACTTTCACATCCGTCTGTCAGCCTGCAGCCTGCAGCCTGTTGCAGGGAGAAAATTGAAAAAAAAAAAAAAATTATTTACAATCGTCGTTTTTTAGAATTCTGAAAACGCGGGCCTTTAATGCCCAAATATTTGGAAAAACTCACGGAAGGATGTTTGAGAAATGTAAATTTTCAATCTTGTGTAAAAAGTCTAATATTGTTCTTGAACAGCTGTGCAAGCGATGCTTTAGGGACAGACGTGGAATGGACCTGGAGGTTTTATTTAGAGTACAGACCTACATCAGAGAGGCTATAACAAATAGGCTACAGTACGATTTTCTTGCTCATTACTTATTCATAACTAGGAGTCTGAGGCTATACGAGGCGCTCTAGTCGGCATCCTTCCCCTCATCATGTCATGTGACCTCGCTCCTCTCTGCACCGCAAACTACTTCTATTAAATCTTGTTCTCAGTCTTTATCATTTCACGGGAAATTTAAAAAATATAAAATTGATAAATGTGTCAATAGCCTACTTATTATACAAAATCTAATATTGATTAACAATATAAAATGTTGCAGTGTCTGCAGACTTTAACGCTGATTCCCTAACACTAATCCGGGAATTTGGGTTAGTTTGGGGGGGGTGTGTTGGGTGTGTGTGTGTGTGTGTGTGTTGGGTGGGTGTGTGTGTGTGTGTTGAGTGGGGGGGGGGGTTCTCACCCAGGAAGTGACTTTCTGACTGAACATCAGAACAGGAAGTGCTGTTTAATGGCTGAATCCTTTGGCACTTGTTATGTTTTTCTTTCTTTTTAAAAAAAAAAATGTATTTGAACTGTATTTTAAAATGTAATTGAGATTTTAATTGTAATTGGCAAAACTACATAAAAAACAGTATATTTGAATAAAATGGGGAAAGAAAGGAACAATACATTTAATTGAAATAATTGTAATACATTTAGACAGGAATTTAAAAAGAGCTAATAATAAAACAAATTATTTCTCACCTTCCAGTCGGAGGTTTACGATAACGGCTTCGACGAACTGTCCGACGAGTCGGACGACAAGACGAATCTGATCGTGAATTATCTGCCTCAGAACATGAGTCAGGAGGAGCTGCGCAGCCTGTTCAGCAGCGTCGGAGACGTCGAGTCGGCCAAACTCATCCGGGACAAAGTGGCAGGTATGAGTACTGCGGTACTGATACTAACTAGTACTATTAACTGGTACTGCTAACTAGTACTATTAACTGGTACTGCTAACTAGTACCGGCATGTCTGCTGGTGCTACTGCTGGCAGCGCTGCGTCTGTCTGCTTCCACGCTTTGATTTGTTTTATCTTCCTGAATATATTTCAACTTGCTGGTTCTGGATCTGGATCTGGATCCCGATCTGACTCGTGTTCTCTCAGGTCGTTCTGTTTTTCTTTACTGTCGGTTTGGAGGATTTTTTTTTTAAATGTAGACTCACTGATTGGTGCTGAGAACCGAGAGCTTTATGGTCTTTAAGATGATGATGTGTTTTTTTCTGTGTAATATCTGTTTATAATCTTCTCTATAATATCTGATTTTCCTTTTCCACACTGTTGGTGTTTTCAGATTTTTTCTTTTTACAGTTTTTTGTTAACAGCAGATCACACCAGGAGGTTTTCTATAGTGAGACAATCATTTTTGTAATAGACATTTGATGACAATTGATATTTGATTTTTTTTATTTTGAGCTTTTAAGGGTTGAATTTGACAAGGAAGGACAAAGTTTAAAATGTTTTCACCTGTTATTTTGTAATGTGTGTAAATCTGTAATACTGAACTGTTCTGAGAGTTTTTCTGCTTTTATTTCTGATGTGAATTTAATGTGCCGCTCTGCTGTATTTAGTTTTCTGCTGCATGTTAACCTCCAGATGTCGGTGAGCCGGTGTCCAGGCTGCGAACCGAACCGGACACTTTGTTCTTTTATTTAGTTGTTTTCCTTTGTGTTTCTCTAGGCCACAGTTTAGGTTACGGCTTTGTTAACTTTGTTAACCCTAGTGATGCAGAGAGGGCTATCAGTACGCTCAATGGCCTGAGGCTACAGTCTAAAACTATCAAGGTAATGTGCAAAAAGGTTTTTTTATTTTCCTGTCTCAACTGATAGATGTGCTATGTTCTCTCTCCTGCAAAGTGTCTGTTTGCCTCCAGATGAAGGTATTTTTGAAACATGTTTATTTAAAATAATCCTGTAATGTTATTTTGGTTTACCGAGTTCCTTTCTGACTTGATAAATATGAGTATTATGGGCCGGGCTCGGGACTCTGGCTGCTTTTATACTTTATTTTTATACTGTACTTTTATACTCTACTTACACTGAAGTTCCTGTTTCTACCTGCTGTCTAACCACATGTTGTTTGACTCAAACTAGTTTACATCGATTCAGTCTGCTTTTATTTTTGGTTTCCAACACTGACATTTATCTGATGCTGTTTTTATTTTATTCTTTTGATTTTCTTTTGATTTTTTTTTATTTTATTGTGACAAATCCCTGGATAAGTGGTTGTTTTTAAGATTTTTAAAATTAAAAATTTACTCAAATACATATATATATATATTTATTTATTTTTATTTTTTGAAAGAATGGATGTCAGTAGAACTTGTCATTGTGTATTTTTGTGGGTTTTTTTTTTTTTTGTGAGTCGTCATAGTTGTGACTGACCTGTCGTCTCCTGCAGGTCTCGTTCGCGCGGCCGAGCTCCGACACGATTAAAGACGCCAACCTGTACATCAGCGGCCTGCCGAAGACCGTGAGCCAGCAGGAGCTGGAGGAGATGTTCGCTCGCTATGGACGCATCATCAACTCCAGAGTCCTGGTGGACCAAGCCTCCGGTACGAAACCCAGCCGAACCAATTTGACCAGTCTAACCAGTCTAACCAGTCTAACCAGTTTGACCAGTTAGTGTTGCCACATCACGGTGCGTTAATGATTTCTGACAGGGTTAGTGGCAGGTTAGGGTTAGATGTAGGTTAGGATTAGGTTAGGGTTAGAAAAAAAAAAAAATCTGCAAATGCTACTTATTCCTATTAAAAGGCTTAGCTGATGAAGACTGTGATGCATACTCCTGAACTCCTTAACATCTATGATAGTGCCGGATTGTTATTTTTTCCCAAATTGGGCAGATAATGTTGTCACAGTCCACCTGAACACTTGAACTCCCGAACACCCGAACCCGGACTTAGTAAGATCTTATTGGCACGATTGATGCCTTGTATGTAAAGTTTTAGCAATGTGTTCGGATTAACAGGTTTGTTGTTTTTCTAATTACACTTTCAGTGTTTGTGTTTTGTTTAGAGTTGGCCTTAGATGTGTAAATGTGTAACTTTATATCCTTTATCATTAGATAGCATAATGTCAACTAAAGAACAGATTTGTCTGATTGTTTACATGCATTATTCCATGTTAGCCTTCTAACTGGAAACATTCATGATTAAAGCAGCTCATTGTGCACTTAATGCAAATGTGTTGACTTTGACTGTCGACTATCATTGGCTGTTCAGGTCTGTCGAGGGGCGTGGCCTTCATCCGATTCGACAAGAGGGCGGAGGCCGAGGACGCCATTAAAGACTTGAACGGACACAAGCCGCCCGGCGCCTCTGAGCCAATCACAGTCAAGTTTGCTGCTAATCCAAATCAGGCCAAGAACTCCCAGGTGCTGTCGCAGCTCTACAACAACCAGTCACGACGCTTCGGAGGACCGGTCCATCACCAGGCCCAGAGGTTCAGGTAGAACTTTAAACCGGCTTCACCCAAACATGTGACCCAAAACATGCTCAACAGCAACAAACACATTCCAACTTTGTTCTCATTTTTATCTGCATATCTGAAATAGTGTCTGTTTCCCTGACAATGGTAGGAAGCTTAAAGGAATACTTTGCCATCATTTTTGATGTCAAGTCAATCCGTTGTTACCTTGATATACTGAAGCAAAAACCACTCAAATTCACCCAGTGGTGGCCGAGACAATGGCGTTCTGCAACAGATCCTACAATACCCAGCATTCATTGCGAACGCTACATTCTGAGAAAATGAATGGTGATATCGGCTCCATGTTATTCTGCTGTAGTAATCACTAATGAGACTCTTGACCATCACAGTTTCACAAGCTCTCCATCCAAATTATATTATTGTCGCTTTGTATTGACATTTTTAAACTGTTGTTTACATTCTAGCAGCCAATGGCATCGCTGGAAAGATTTGTGACTTAGAAATAAACAGAATTCTGCACAGTCAGACTTTGTTGTCACTGAACTTTTATTTATTACATCGTATCCTGGTTGTATTGAATCCTGAACCCCATATTGCGTATCAAAGCGTATCGTGAGATAAACTGATCGTCCATCACTAGTGTCTGATCTCTGTTCTCCAGTCTGGAGCATCAGAGAGAAGCAAAGAAGAAGCTGAAGGCAGCGTGAGTTGTCCGGCTTCACCTCCGGACTGTCGGAGCTTTGGTTCTTAAAGCCGCTGTAATGAGGCTCGATGTTGTCATTCCTTCCAGGCTCCGCCCTGTTCGGCAGGGGGAACGACGCTGATGCCGGTCGGGAGGTTTATTTGTTATTTCATCAGCTCAATCGATCAGTTCACTCTCCTCGGGGAAAAAGACAAATCGCTCATCGCAATTGTTTGTGAGACGATAATCGTCATTACAACATTTCACAAAGTCACAAACTTTTGTTACATCCCTAGAAACTGCCGTCAACAAACTTCTGATGTATTGATTGATGACGTATTGTAGCCTGGCTGGTTAGTCTAGTCCAGTTATCTGTAACCTTAAAGAGGAACTAAGCCCCAAACCCAAATCTGTGGTGAAGCCTGACACCTTATGGTGAAACGTACAGTACTGAACTGGCCACCTGCTATTGGCTGGTCTTTGGTGCCAGGTGATGTCACGACCTGTTTGGATAGAAATAGTGGAAAAACTGAATTCCTAGAATCTGACCTCTGACCTCTTATGTGGATTGGAGTCAAGACTGCCACCTTCTCTGTCGAATCTACAGTAGAACTCATTCAGGTTGTTGGCCAGTCTGAGACTGTTGGTGGAGTGGGGGGATCTGGTCTTGTAGCTGGTAATCTCCTGTAGTCCCTTCCAGACTGACGAGGAGTTGCTGGCTGAGAAATGATGTTCCAGTTTCTTGGAGTACTGTCGTTTAGCCTGAGTACTTGGACAGTTTAAACCTGCTCCTGTCTCCACTCCTGAACGCCTCCTCCTTTTCCAAGCGTAGCTGACTGAGTTTTGCTGTGAACCAGGGCTTGTTGGCTTGTTGTTGTTGTAGCTCACCATGGTGCTAGTTGGGATACAGCTGTCCTCACAGAAGCTGATGTATGATGTCACAGCATCTGTATATTCATCCAGACTTGGTGGCAGTCCTGAACGGTTCCCAGTCTGTGCAGTCCAGGCAATCACACAGTTTCTCCACTACTTCACTGCTCCACTTCTTGGATCTCTGCACAACAGGTATAGAAAGTTTTAGTTTCTGCCTGTATGCAGGAATCAGGTGAATTAGCGAGTGGTCAGATTCTCCAGGGGTGATAAGCACTGTTGAGTGTAACAGTGATCCAGTGTGTTCTCCTCCCTGGTCGGGCATTTAATGAATTGTTTGTATTTTGGAAGTTTGTGTTTTAAATTCCCTTTGTTAATATCCCCGAGTACAATAACTAGGGAGTCCGGGTTCTCTCTCTCCACTCCCAGTTGGCGCTGGGCCTCGCGCATGTTGGCTTGCGGAGGAATGTAAACACAGACCAGTATGAATAAAGTGAGTTCACGGGGCCAGTAGAACGGTTTACAGTTGATAAAAAATGACTCCAGCTCAGGAGAACAAGTTTGCAGGATCACCGTCACATCATTGCACCAGTTTATGTTGATACAGAAACAGATCCCTCCACCTTTAGTCTTGTGCGAGAGTGTAGAGTCGCGATCCGCGTGTAAAAGTTGGAAGTCGGGCAGCTGCAAGGCAGAGTCCGGTGTAGTTCCACTCAAAGACCAGCCAATAGCAGATGGCCAGTTCAGTTCCCTACTTTTCACCATTCGATGTCAGGCTTCAACACAGATTTGGGTTTGGGGTTTCGTTCCTCTTTAAACTAATTCTGAAGAGCATTTGCCTTACTGCCTGTTTCCCGTCTCCTCAGGTTCTCTCCAATGAGCGTGGACCACATGGGCGGAGTGGGCGGAGTCCCGGGCGGCTCGTCAGCCGGTTGGTGCATCTTCATCTACAACCTGGGCCAGGACGCCGACGAGGGCTTCCTGTGGCAGATGTTCGGGCCGTTCGGCGCCGTCGCCAACGTCAAGGTGATCCGAGACTTCAACACCAACAAGTGCAAAGGCTTCGGCTTCGTCACCATGACCAACTACGAGGAAGCTGCCATGGCCATCGCCAGCCTCAACGGCTACCGGCTAGGAGACAAAGTCCTGCAGGTTTCCTTCAAGACCAGCAAGGGACACAAGTAGAGAGGAGGAGAGGTTCAGTTTGTTAGTGTGATTATATTTTTGTATTTTTTTCTCTAATTGTTCTGTTCTCCCATCGTGTCTTCCCACCTGCATCGTCATTGGTCCACTGCTATTGTAAGTAGTTTTGTACTTCTGTCCAGATACCAAGCAGCGTGTTTTCTGTCGCTTCACTGCTCATTAGGAAGTGGATCCAAAATGGTGGATTGTCCGACCTGGACGCAGCAGGAAGATGAACCCCAGGTGACTTAGCCCTGGTGAGCTCTGGCTGGCCTTTTTGATATATTCATTTAATGTCCTTTTTATTGAACCTTCCTTGTGAGGATAGCTTGATTCCTTGGATTCTTTTTACTTTGTTTGCTAATTGAGATTTCTTTATTGGCAACTTTACTGTGACATTTTTTTTTTATTCTTGCCATTTATCAAGGTTCAAATGGGTTTAATCCAAAAAATTCTTAGTACAGAGCGGAGTTTTGTTATTTGGCTTTACCGTTTGCGGTTTCCTCTGGATTTATTCAGCTTTGATACAACACAACCAAAACTGAAGATATGGTCATTAAAGCAACAGTAGAATTTAGTCCAGTGTAGTTCTAATGTTGAGTTCATTTGCCTATGATAGAGAATTCAAAAAGCAACGTTTTTAGCTATAGAGGTGCAATAGAACCAGTGGTGTAGCAGGGTGCCTAACCCTAACCGCTGTGGAACCGCTGTCTTACTGCTCGTTTAAAGCTTTTCATGTACATGCACGTTCAGTTTGACAGAATCACTCCAGTGTCTGTTTTAGTCTGTTGCTGTAAAGACTGATTCTGGTTCAGCTTGTAGATGTTTCTATGTGATTTAGTGTTGTGGGATCTGGGCGAACATATGGAAGTGAAAAAAACAACCTTCACCTCAGTTTTGCATGTAGTTTTTCTTTAATCTGTGCATACAGATCACATGTATAGATTTTATGTTGACATGTCTCATACTGACTTAGTCTGTAGTTGATGCTGTTGTCTACTACTATCATACTATCAAAATAAACATGTTAACCAATCAGAGACAGTAGTTTTTATTTAATCTGCAGAGATCACATGTATTGACCTGCCTGACTGTAGTCCGACTGTTAGTCTGATTTAGGGCTGAAACGATTTGTCGACTGTGTCGACGGCAAAATATGATCGACGGGTATTTTTGGCAGTCGACATTTCGCATATCTTTACATTTTCAGGCTGTATCAGATATACAGTCAAGGATGCAATGTGCAAAGGCAGCGCTAGGTGGCAGCAGTGCGTTACATGCCCAGCTAATCGACTGGCAAAGAAGACGTTTCCATATTGGAAGATGGCTGACGGGCTTGCGAGCCATTCAAAGAAATTTACCGCGAGAACACGAGTTTCAAAACAAAGTCCGGGGATTTTTCAGCTCTAAAGCCAACAATACAGCCTTTATTCTACAGAGTAAAACCTCTGTAGAATAAAATGGAGTTCCACAACAGCACCACACCAACATGTAAAACCAAATTATCCTGGAGCCACTTCTGAAACTGATAGTAGTTGGTGAGTAACGTTGTTTATGCTACCTGGCTGTCAGTGAGTAACGTGACTACAGACCTGATATGTGCTGAAGCTCTGGCTGGTTATGGTTAGGTAACTACTGACCTGAGAGAATAAATAGAACAAAACTTTTTCATAAAAATTAGCCATAAATCCACAGTCTGCTATTTTCTTTGCCACTAAATTAATATTTATGTGAATAGTATTTTATAATTTAGAATTAAACAAAGGCCCTCAAATGACAGTTACACAATGTTAAAGAACAAGCCCACAGTTAAAGTAGTAAATTCATCTGATCTCTCACCTCAACTTGTACACAGAGAATCCATGGTATTTTTACAAGCATGAAGTTACTGAATAAAATTCTTCAATACATTTCTGTATTATTAATACCTAAAACAATATTATTCTATCATAACATACAGAGGTGTATAGATGATTTTCTCCTTGAAGTCTTGACAGAAGCTTCCTCCACCTGCTTCTCAAAGACTTGAGAGCTCAATAAAGCTTTCAATGTTGATCCGCTTGATTCAGTTTTGACTGAGTTGATTCAGTCCTATTTCCAGCGTCGCCGCCCCTGAAAAACAATTTTTTTTCCCGAGAGAAAAAGCTGGTCTGTACATCCCGGCTTCCGTAGCAGCTCTTCTCTGCTCCCGTGGCAGCTCGATGTCTTTCCTCACCTATAGCTGTCGCTGTCTCTCGTAACTATAATATATAAATAACTACCGGTACTTACTTTACATTTATTTATTTATTTATAATAACTACTAATGGATGAGGAGAGACTAGTTGTTGAGGTCGAGAAATATCCCGAGCTATACGACCCACAATCCCGTCATTACAAGGAAAATGGCAAAAAAGATATTGCCTGGTGAGCCGTAGCTCTGGAGATTGGCTCTTCAGGTGAGTAATCAAGTTTAAGTAATGGGAGTCCACACATGATTTTAAGCTAATGTCTGCACTTTGTTGAAAACATTTTTATGGTAGACATTTTATTAGTAGGCCTATAGTATGATCAAATTTAGTATGAAAAAAGTAAACATGGCATAACTTCTCATCAGTCACAGCCTAATCACACCATTTACATAGAAAACACTTAAACCAGATTACTTGTAATGAACGATTTAATAGAAGAAAATAAATGTAGCAACATTTCCAGCATACATAAAGAGCTCAACTCAATTACTAAAGACTGGCTACTGAGTCCAGGACAGCATAAGTGCTCACTCCAGCAGATATCCAGCAGGTGGCAGCAGATCTCTGAATGTGGAGTGGCCTCATGAGCTCAGTTGGATATAAAAACAACTGTTCTGTCAGTGGCGTCTGGTGTCAGTGGCTCTCATGAACGATGCTGCTGCTGTTGTTACTACTAAAGGTCACCAGTTTGAACTGAAAAATTTCAGTTCCATGTTTAAGACACTGAAATTTCTGCTGCAGAGCTCCAACAAACAAACATCAGAATCACTCTGATGGGAGAAGCTTCACTTTACATCACAGATTGTGCTTTTAATGAGTTAACACAACCTGTATTGGTAATATGTTTTACATTAAGTACAGTACTAGAGTAAATGATGTACTTAGTTACTTTCCATCACTGACTACACCATACGGTCCTGCCATGGCACACTTCCTTGTGGCGAGTTGAAATATTGGCACAGCTCACCGCATATGCTGCCTGCCCACCTCTGTTGTCTCCCATCCTCTCCACGTCCTCCAGTTGGTTCCCTTCCTGCTCCTCCAGCCATCTCTGATTCTCTGTGGGTTTGAGGAGAAAGTTGTGCAGAATGCAGGCTGTCAGCACAATGGCTTCCACTTTTTTCGGGTGGAGGTAGATCCTTCTCTAGAATATCCGCCACCTGGATGCTAGGATGCCAAAGGCATTTTCCACAACATTTCTCACCCGTGAGTATCTGTAGTTAAAAATGCGCTTCTCCCGGGAGATGTCACGACCAGGATAGGGCCTCATCAGATGGGTTTTCAGAGGGAACACAGCATCCCCGATCACTGTGAAGGGCATGTTACCCAGATGTTCAGCCCCAGGTATGACGACATCTTCAGGTACATTGAGGGTTCCAGCCTCCAGACCTCTGCCCAGCACCGATCCAGCAAAGACTCCCCCATCACTGGACCTACCATAGTCCCCGATGTGGACCACCCTGAACTGATATTCTGCATCCACAAGGGCCATCAGGACAACGGAAAAGCTCTTCTTATAGTTGTAATATAGGCTGCCAGAGTGGGGGGGTGCCTGTATGCAAATGTGTTTCCCATAAATCGCACCGATGCAATTGGGAAAGTTCCACTTTTCAAAGAACCTCTCTGCTATTCCCCTCCAGTCGTCCTCGGTTGGCCGTGGCATGTAGGTCCCAATCATCCTCTGATTGATGGCGTCACAGGTATCCTTGATGCGTTGGAAACAGTAAGCGGTAGCTGAATGGGAGGGTGGATATGGAGTCTCCTGTGGCTATAAACCTGTAAAAGAGGAGAAATACTAGTCTGTGTACAGGTGTTTGATAATTTACTTATTTCACATTTACAGTGGCAGATTTCAAGGCAAGGTGGAAGTCACTGAGAGACTCGTATGTGAAGTGGCGTAGAAAACAGCTTCTTCCCAGTGGGTCTGGGGCAACAAGCCAGCGTGACTGGAAGTATGCCTCCCTCATGTCACATATGCCAAACGGAAGGTTAGTCCTCTGAGAAAAGCCATTTTCAGTCTTGATTTCATTACCATTATAAAGCCAGTAACAAAAATCATTGTTTTACTTTTATTTGTCAGAGTTACAGTTACAATTGTTTTACTTCTAGCACCACGAGCAATTTGGAGGCCTCTGATCCAGGGCAGGACCCAGAGGAAGAGGAGACACAGGAGTAGCAGGAGGATGCCGCTCCACCTCCCCAGACTGAGCGAATTACACCACAGCGAGCCAGGGCATCCAACAGCAGACAGAGGGTGCATCCCAAGTCTCTTATTTGATATTTCCTCGCTCCTCAATCCTTGCTTGAACCGGAAGTCGTTCTGGTCCGCCATTTTGAAGGTCGTCCCAAAGCTCTTATTACTGCTCCGAGGAGGGAGGAGGAGGGGGGAGGAGGGATCTCTGAGGAGCTGAGCACCATGATGTCAAATTACTCCGCCCCTACATCTGGCAAATTTGAATGACAAGTCAAAAAGTACAAGCGTAAGCACCCGTTATTTTATGCTTTTTGATTCCACAACCCGTTTTGTCATGCAGAAACGGACGTCGCTTCACATGAGGCTTCAGAGGAAAGGACGTCTCATTTCTCTAAAAACATATTTCCTCGTTTCCTCTCTCCTCGCATGGTTTCCTTGCGTCTCTCCATGCATCCTCGGTGGGAGGGACTAAGATGCAAGGAAAAGACGCAAGTGAGGGAAACGTGGATGCAATTTAAGAGACTTGGGATGCACCCACAGAAGCAGAAGCCCCAACACAGTCATGAATGAAAAGATGCTGGAATTTATTACAAGTCCACCAAAGGGAACTGAGCCAGTAGCACCCAAAAATGAATCTGAGCTGTTCTTGTTAAGTTTGGTCCCTCAGATGGAGAGACTCAATGCTAGAAATAAAACAAAAGTGAAACTGAGCTTCCTACAAATACTGGAGGACCTAGAAACCTCACAAGAGGGTGGTAGACCCATGACATATCCTGTCACACCCCAGCCATATGAAAGATCCAGGTCTGTCATGCCAGAGCAGTGGGAAGCTAGACACCCACCATTTGCCTCTAACCATATTCCACTGTCATGACCGGCTCGAAGGCCATGACAAATGACGGGAGAGATACAGAAAAGTTGAAGTAATATAAATCATTTATTAATCCAACTAACATAAATGATCTAAAACTACCAAAAATGTTATGGGGTGTGATAATCAGTAAAGTCAGTAGTGTAAGTGTGTGCATGCGTGGAAAGAGTAGTGTGGTGCTGTTGTGGAGCAAAGAAAACAAATAATGATGCAGAGCGTGGAGAAAGTCGTCCGGGAGCATGTCCGTCTCCCAGGAGTCTTTCACGAGGCACTGGGACACACCGGGCCCAGGTGTTCCCAGTTCACCAACAACCCGACTCCGCCTACTAGGCACCTGCAAGACAGTTACAATACAAAGACAGACAGACCTAGCAGGCAATCAGGAGTAGGGGTGTCACACCACCCTATCATGGGTCTATGGGAGGGCCAACTGCAGAGCAGGATCCACATTATGAGCTATTATAAAGCTATCATAATGCTTAAATGTCAACCTCTGTTTACAATGTTCTGATGTAAGTTTGTGTTATTTGAAACAAATAAAGGTTTAAGTTATCAAAGTAGCACTGGTGTGTCTAAACTTTACACAATTTATATTATTTTATCTTTATTGTTCCAGAGAATATGTCCTTTATGTTTGCACTGGTGTTGTATGTCATGTATGTGATGTATTGTTACAGCCATTGCATCTGTACTGAGATTAATTCCACCAGCCTAGCTGTGTGGTAGTAAAAGATTCACTAGCAAGGACCACACCATCAACAAGATGCGTTTAAATGATTTATTGAAGGAAGATTGATGAGCATGGTTTCTGGTAGCTGAATGCGTTCTGGGGAGGCTTCGTAGGGAATCCGCCGCGGCACCCGGGCCACGACGGACCCCCAAGGGGGAGGAAGGAGAGGGAGAACAGGAAGAAAGAATAGGGCGGGGGGGAGGGGCGCAGAATACGAGAGCGAAAGGGGAAGAGAGGGTTAGGGTGGTATTTAAGGGATGCCGGAAGAGGCGCGGTTGAGGTGTGGTCCTGCTCCTGAAACTCGCTAGGTAAGCTTCAAAACTTGAACTTGAATGTTTTTTCGAGGGAGACCTGGGTGCATTATTTCTCTAATTTATTGTTTTAAAGTCTTACCTTAATGTGACCTCAAGCTTTTGTTTTGCTTCGATGGGACTTCTGTAATTTGTGTCCATCTTTGTGATGTCGGGTCCAATTATGGAGAGAACTTGGTCCATCTCAGTTGCACTCATTCGGAAGTATTTGCGGTGCCTCTCAGTATCTGCCCGGAGCTCCTGGACCAGATTGTGGTATACCCCCTGTCCTTGTCTCTGTTCATTGTTGGGATGCAACCAAACTCTTTTTTTCCTGATTTGCAGCCTACGGCGCAGCAGAAGAAGGGCAGCAACCCTCAGCTATTTTTGCAAAACTCTACACACTAACCACAAAACCTTACACCAAACCAGCAAAACATTATACATCTACATATACAAAGAGATATACATATCTCTTTCAAAAGCAAACAATTCTTGCAAAACTCTTCAAACTCTTTTAAAAAAAAATTGTTTTTGCGTCAATACAGTACACACAAACCACCATTTGAATAAGCACATGAAGCACCAACTATGCACTGATAGTCTAAAAAAAAAATACTTGTGGTTTTTGCTTTTTCTGTGTGCAGGGCATAGCAGTTTGCAATAAAGTTTTGTCATACACACACACATACACACAGGTATCCAAATGTGTAAAGTATGGATGTGTATTCCGAACATAACACACTATCAATACAAATAAGGGGAAAAAGTTATTCTTTTTTTTCTCAAAATGTTCTACAGTAACACTCCTCAAACAACAAAAGCACAGTAGAAGAAAACAAAAACATTTGTGCTAGAAAAAAAGAACAGAAAAAAATAGGCTAAATCTCGCCTTCTTTGTGGGTCTGGCCATAAGTTTACAGTGTTGCTAGAAGTGTGTTATTTCATAAATTGCAAACTGAGTGTAAAGCAGTGAGTTGTGTTTACAGTTTTGCAAAAAGTGTGTTATAAAATGACAAACTGAGTGTAAAGCAGAGAACGTGCATTCAGTTTGGCACACTTGGTAAATGCATTGGCTACAAGTGTTAATGGTTTCAGAGATAGTGCTTCAAGAATCACTGTTAGTGTTTAAGCATTCAGAAAAAACTGTAACACCTATCTCTAATTGGGGCTCTCGACCAATGAGCATTCAGGATTGATGCAAACGGACCTACTCATCAGTTGCGGCTTGCCTGGTGAAATGAAAAGACCCTTATCGCATATTAACGGACTATTAAGACCATATTTTCTTTGTTGGACTGTTTTCCTTCTTGAAGTTTGTGTGCATGCCTTGACCAAGCAAGTGTTGGATGCTGTTAGTTATAAAGATGGTTGTGATAATGGTTAATTGGTGAGGAATTTGCAACACAGTTGGTAATTGTGCCTGCTAACCTCAAATTGGTCGAGAGTGCTATTTAAATACAGAGTAGCCTAATTGCATGTATTCCTATCAATAGCTGCAGAACCTTGAGCTTGCCTTAACTTGGCTGTATTGTTTCCCTGAAGGGAGTGAATCTGTTTATCTTCATGCTCTGCCAATCTGCCAACCGGTGAAACCGTTTGATGTAGGGCATGCATTCCCTCTGTTACCAGTAGAGGGCAATGTCGACTGCAAATTTACCTGCATACTGATTATTGCGTGGCATATTCCATACATGTATGTTGAATAAGATTATGCTACCCCATATAACCTATTGATATCTGCATGTAGACTTGATATGTAGTATTTAGGATAGTTAATAGGTATGTATAGAGTTTTTAAGTTCAGTGCTCAGAATCATTAAATGTCTCATCAATAAATCTTTGCATTTTATTTCAGAACCACGTTCCTTAACTTCAAGATATGAGTGTGTGCTAACTAGGGATGGGTATTTAACGGTACTACTACTCTTACCGATACCGTGTATCAATCCGGTACCGTACTCTTATCGGTTATTTTTGTTATTTTTTTAAGAGAAAAAACGAAACAAATTAAGAACAGAATTAACATTGCTTTATTCATTTTCTCATATATGTAGCAAATATAAATTAACTTCCTGAGTAACAACTGCAACAGCATTGCTTTGAACAAATCACTGTTATAGACTGTAATGTGATAATGTAAACTAAACACTATTATAGACTCTGACAGAGCGTCACAGATTGTAGAATTGTAATGGAATTTTTACTCTTGTATTCTCAATATATATCAATAATGGATCCCATTACCTGGATGACTGAAACATTATCTAATGTACTCCATTTTAAATAGTTCCATTTGTCAAACAAATAACTAACCTGTACATATCTAAAATGCTCCCTTTCAAGTACTTTTTGTCAAAGATAGCATAACTTAAAAATATAAAGAGTGTTGCAATGCTACACTAACCCTAACCCTAACCCTAACTCTGTAACATCGTTACATTACAGCCTGTAACACTGTTACATTACAGCCTGTAACACTGTTACATTACAGCCTGTAACATCGTTACATTACAGCCTGTAACTGTGACATTACAGCCTGTAACACTGTGACATTACAGCCTGTAACATTGTTATATTACAGCCTGTAACACTGTGACATTACAGCCTGTAACATCGTTACATTACAGCCTGTAACATCGTTACATTACAGCCTGTAACACTGTGACATTACAGCCTGTAACATCGTTACATTACAGCCTGTAACATCGTTACATTACAGCCTGTAACACTGTGACATTACAGCCTGTAACATCGTTACATTACAGCCTGTAACATCGTTACATTACAGCCTGTAACATCGTTACATTACAGCCTGTAACACTGTTACATTACAGCCTGTAACATCGTTACATTACAGCCTGTAACACTGTGACATTACAGCCTGTAACACTGTGACATTGTGACATTATCTGCTCTGTTTTATTGCTCAGCTCCTCTGCTCCAGACTGTCCTGCTCCTCCTCAGGACCAGTCCTTTTCCTTCTTCTAACATATTTTTCAATATTAATCTGGATTGAGGGAGCAAACATTCAGAGTCAGAGTTAAAAAGTTAATATTAACGTTATCAGTCCGCTCAGTGGATACGCGTGCTAATCTCGGAAACCCAGCTGTATTTCAACTAACGTTAGCTGTTCTTCTTTTCGGGAATTCAGCTGGCCGTCTTCTTGGCATGGAAAAAAAAATATGAGAGAGAGAGAGACAGAGGCTGAGCGACAGAGAGAGCAAGCGAGAGAGAAAGAGAGAGAGCGCGGAGCAATTAGGGGCTGAGCGAATCAGTGCACTACACGCAGTTCTACAATTAAATAGTGGGAAAAAAACATTGTGGCGGTCAGTGCTGACATTGTGGCGGGTCAAAGTTGTCTACGGTAACATACCTGAGGTGGATGGGTCAGTGGGAGATGAACTACGAGCTAGACCAGTGATCTTCACTATTTTTTCCATGAGAGCCACACTGGCAGGTCAAAGTCAATAGGAGAGCCACTTTTACCACAAAACACCAAAAGCCACCCCAACCATTAAGCATATCTGCCTACTAATTTGTCATCCCACAACATACAATATGTAATGCAGCCAATATAATCCTAATTAAAAACAGGCTTACCTTAATACTTGGATGAGCGGAAGCAGGCATGCATTTCCTTGACTTTCTTCATGTTATATTTGTAGCTTGTTGCAATCCTTGTGAGGCATTCAAGGTGTGCATTGGTGAGCCAGTTTCTCTGTTTCCTCTTGATAGTGTTCATGGTTGAGAATGTTGAATGTGTGTGTGTGTGACGCACACAAATGTATGGTCACATTTTATGGTTGTTGTTTTTTTTACCCTATGAAGGGTAAAAGTCTTTTGAATGTTGTTGAATGTTGAATAGTTTTAGGAATGGTGTGGGAACGAGTTAAGAGGTAGCCTAAATGTCAGGAGCCACTTTATTTTTGTTGGGGAGTGTGTGACGCACACAAATGTATGGTCAGATTTTATGTTTGAAATGAGTGATGTATTTTTGAATGTGTGAACCAGATTTCATGCTGTATGGCTTTAATATAAGCTTCCTAATTACGCCACTAGGGGGAGTTTTCGGTAAATGGGAGCGCTAGTCTGTAGAGTGGTGCCAGGCTTCTGTTCTTTAGACAGAGAAGAGCCTGCTTGAAGAATACAACTAACGTCTCCTGTCTCTGCTTTTTCTTGTTCTAAACAGGTTAGTAATGCATATTATCCTCATCCAGTGCACGGGATGTAAAGGTTACATGTCTAACTGTATTATTATGAAGTTTGATGTCGAATGGGTTGGTAGAAATACCTGTTTAGTGAAGTAGGAATTTTCTTGTTGTCTATAATGGACGCATGCTAGCTTTTGAGTGAAAGTAGGTCTGTGAGAAAATGGCGATCACGCCGTCAGTATTTTTCTTTGTCATTTTTATGGCTCCTTGACACTTTTATTTTTAAGGAAACGGTTAAGATTAAGTTCTAACATAACATGCAAGTGGAAAACGTAAGGTATAGATGTTGAAGACTAAGGTATTTGAATGTTTACATGTTACCAGATTAACTCACTGTAGCCGCGTTCAGAAGGGTGAGTTGTGGTTGTCCTATTACTGAATTTAGAATGTGAATTTACTAAATGTTACGCACAGTACTTACCTGTTATATTTGCCATAGCAGTTTCCCTGTTACTGTGTTTAGTTGTTTTTGTTTTGGATCAGTAGGCTGCTTCATTTATACTTTTAAAAGAAAGGATATGTTGATAATTTCAATGCCTACAAAAGGGGTAGTGACTGAATGTGGTTTAGCTACCACAGGGAATTTACACCAGCACTTGGTGGACTGTTTGCACTTATATTAGTGATTCATTTTCATAGATTCATAGTAACTACAAAAGATCTGTTAATTCAGATGCTTGAGACTGGAAAATTAATAGTTTTGTATGTGAATATGGAATTCAAGAGATGTTATGGAAATCCATTTTTGTATTTTTTGTGAAAGATTATTTTGATAAAAAAAGGAAAGAAAAGACAAACCAAATGGGTTAGAAGAGAAAATGAAATGTTTAATAAGGACAGAGAAGAGCCTGCTTGAAGAATACAACTAACGTCTCCTGTCTCTGCTTTTTCTTGTTCTAAACAGTAATTACCTGTTCACGGGTATCTCATGCCTGGGACCTGTAACATGTGCTCACAAAGACGGACATCACTTTTTGTACAAGTGGTTTCAAAGTGGGAAAATCTGCTTCAGACACCAAACTCCAGAAGTGGCTAACACCTGCTCTGAGTTCAACTTTGAGAATGTTGTTTGTCTGCAACTCTACTATTTCACTTTCCAGAGCAGCACGATTAGAAGGGCAGAGCTGTGTGATAGTTGGAGTGAGAGAGGATACATCCACATGGAAGGAGTTTTCAGTAAAGTTGAAAATCTCCTTGTGCTCATTCACATCACTGAATCTGGATTCAAATTCCTCCCTCAGCTCTTCCAAACATCAACAAATCATCTGTGGCTGAAGTGCTGTGCAGAGATGGGTCATTTGTGGTGACAGCTCTGAGTTTTGGGAAGTGAATGAATTCTCTGTCAGGTAGATACAGGACAGTTATTTTGTTCTGGAATGCTCTGATTGCGTTCAGCATGTTGCTTGGAGGCTCTCCCTTGAAGCTGCAAGTTCAGAGCGTTCAGGTGACTGGTGATGTCAGTCAGAAGGGCCAGCTGTATGATCCAGTGTGGGTCTTCCAACTCTGGCTCGTATTTCCCCTTGCTGTCCAGGAAAGTGCAAATCTCGGGGAGGAGGCTCAGGAACCGTTCAAGCACTTTTCCGCGGGACAACCATCTCACCTCGCTGTGCATCATTAAATCACTGTAATCCGTGTCATAGTCTTCAATTAACTGTCGGAACTGTCTGTGGTTTAGTGCTCTGGAGACAATGAAATTTACCACATGCACAACCCTTTGCATCACATTTTGGAATTCATTATTTCTGAGTTTTGATACCAGTGCCTCCTGATGTATGATGCAGTGAAAACTGATAAAGTTGGGCATTTCTTTTCTTTTTTCATGAGACCAAAAAGCCCCTTCTCTTTGCCTCACATGCTTGGGGCGCCATCTGTGCACACACTTGTAAGACTTGACCAACTGAGTTTTCTTTCATCAAAAAATGCCAGAAGTGCATTCAGAATGTCCTCACCTCTCGTTTGGCCAAGGAGTGGAATTAAGCACAACATTTCTTCTAGAAAATAGTATTCTTTCGGGAACCTCGCCCAAACACACAGCTGAGAAACATCTGTCACATCTGTGCTTTCGTCCACCTCAATGCTGAAACACGGCACTGCCGAGAGATCAGCAAGTAACTGGTCACGTATATCTTTTGTCTTCTATCCGCCTCATAATGGTTGAATTGGACAATTGTAATATCTTTATTTGCTTTACAATTGCTTCCTTGTTATCAAATTCTGTGAACAGTATTTCTGCTGTAGCCAAAAAACTGTCTTTTAGTATTTCTGAGTCTGAGAAGGGTTTTTTCGCCCTAGCCAAGATAGCCAAAGGTTGTTCTGTGGATGAGGTTTTGCTGCACACAAAGCGAAGCAGTAAGCTGCTTGATTTTTCTTTTCCTGAGTTCACTCCCTGGTGGATAAGTTTCATTGAATTTTGGATGCATGGTTTTGAAATGGCGCTCCAAGTTGCTTCACTTGAAACCAGAGCGTTTCAAGCGAGAGTGAGAGAGACAGAGGGAGCTGGCCCCGCCCCTCGCTCATATGACAGGCTCCGAGAGAGAGGGAGAGAAATCACTTTTCTGGATTGGGAATAGCGAAAATGCATTTTAGACAAATGTCTTAATCTTATTGCAACTGAGTCAGAGAGATAAAAGGTGCAAGATAACGTTTATGTAGCCTAAATAAATAGGAAATCTATTTATTTATCTATCTATGTAGTCTATCTAATTTCTCCAATACCGATAGCAGAACCGGTAATGTCGGAGCTTATCAATACTGCAGTTTTAAATAATTTAACCCCCGGGCCGGTTTAATACTAACGGTGTGGTAACACTAATAAAAGTTCTGGAATCACATTGGCATCAATGCTTAGTTATTACCTGACCTTTGGGATCAATAAAGTATTTATCTATCTATCATCTTACCAGACACCCTGCAGTGAGCCAGTCTTCCACAACAAAGTCAGACTACACCGACTGTAGCCTGACTGTAGCCCGACTGTAACCCGACTAGCCCGATTAGCCCGACTATAGCCCGACTGTAGCCTGACTACTCCGACTGTAGCCCGACTGTAGCCTGACTACTTTGACTGTAGCCCGACTAGCCTGACTGTAGCCCGACTGTAGCCCGCCTAGTCCGACTGTAGCCCGACTAGTCCGACTGTAGCCCGACTAGCCTGACTAACCCGACTGTAGCCTGACTACTCTGACTGTAGCCCGACTACTCTGACTGTAGCCCGACTACTCCGACTGTAGCCCGACTACTCCGGCTGTAGCCCGACTGTAGCCCGACTATAGCTCGACTAGTCCGACTGTACCTCGACTGTAGCCCGACTAGTCCGACTGTAGTCTGTAGTTGATGTTTATCACATGATAACTTTAAGGTCCAGTTTAAATCCAATTAAAAAAAAAAAAAAAAAAGTTCTAGCATGGGATGACACATTAAAAAGTAATTGTATCTGAAGTATTATTGACGACAATACAGACAATCAGAGTAGAGTAGAACTGAACGTTTACTTTCACTCTCAGTGTTACAGCATCACCTATTGACTTCCGTGTTATTCACGTATCACTCCGCGCTGCGCACTACACATTATACATGTCTTAGACATATCACAACATCCCCCCTGTTTAGCTGGAGTGCCCCACAGACTTTAACATAACAAAACATGTTCTAACAGTCTTGTGTAATAAACAGTAACTAAGGTTTCAGTTTGCATCAAATATCTTCAATATCAATTTATCAACATCTAGGTTGAAATGAGTCAACTAGTGTATATGTTGTCTCTTGGAGTAACATAAGATTTTTCCTCTCTTTCTTTAAAGAAACCAACATATTTATAAATGTGCACATGAAAAATAAAGAAAATATAAGAGTCCTCATCAGGGTAGGCTATACTACTGCACTGGATGTTATTCTTAGGCTACTCTATACATAGTCTTTATAGTGAGCTGGTCTTGTTATAGTCCTTCCAGATCTTGTGCGTATTGGCTTTGGACTCTTAAGTTCCTCTGTGTCTATGTTTGTTTCACAGGGTGGTGTGGTAGATGTTTCCGCTAGGTCACTGTGACTCTTGTGAGCTTCATCTTGAAGTTGCGGCTCCGCAAAGCGGATCTTTTTTATGCTTTTCTGCATATTTGGATTGTATAGCTCACGCAGATGACTCCTGCAACGTCTGACCTTGTTTCCATTTGGCGTTTGTACAGTGTAGCATCTTGGCTCATTGCACTTTTGCAGAACAATTGCTGGGTGCCATGTTCCTCTCTCCTTATTTAGCACAGTCACATGCTGTCCAGGGCAGAGTGGAGGTAGTTCTCTGCGGCTGCTGTGGTCATGATGCTCTTTCATGTCTGCTGTTCTCTGTTCTAGGTGCAGTCGATGCCCCTCCTTGCCTGGGTCTACTCGACTCGGCAACAGGGTGGTAACGGGTCTTCCAAAGATCAGTTCTGCAGGTGATGGTAGCTTACTATCGATAGGTGTCGCTCTGACTTGTAGTAATGCTATCTGTAGATCACCTCCGTGTTTCAGAGTTTTCGTCACAATTGATTTGATGTGTCGCACATGCCTTTCAATGAACCTGTTGCTTTTTGGGTAGTGGGGTGAGCTTGTAATGTGTCTGATTCCCCAGTCTGTTACAAACCTTTTGAAGGCTTGCCCTGTGTACTGTGGTCCATTGTCTGTCAGTATTTCATCAGGGCGTCCGAATGGGGACATGTACATTTTCATTTTTTGTGTGACTGCTTGGCTAGACACAGGCATGGGCATTTCATCCACAACTGGATATTTGGAATATCTGTCCACAGTCAGCAAGTACTGACGGCCATTGATTTCAAATAGATCAGAAGCTAGAGACTGCCATGGTTTTGAGGGTATGTTGTGTGGGTGAAGAGGTTCTTTCGGGTTTGCATCTTGATGTTCCACACACACATTGCAAGTTCTGCAAACTCTTTTGATGTCATCGTTCATCTTTGTCCAATAGACACTTTCTCTTGCAAGGCGACGTGTTTTCTCAATGCCTTGATGGCCTACATGTAGCTGTTTTAGGATAGCATCAGTCATAGAGTCTGGAATGAGTACCTGTCTGCCCTTGAATATGACTCCTGATTCCATTGCAAGTTCGTCCCTAAAGGACCAATAAGCACGCAGGTCTTTTGGCAGGTCTGCTATCCTTTCTGGCCATCCTTGGTGAATCAGTTCCTTCAGTGCATTGAGTCTGAGGTCCTTGGCAGTTTCTGTACGGAGAGTGTCCTGTTTTTCAGAGGAGAAATTTATTATTGCGACGGATCCTCAATTTCTACATCTATTCTGTCAATGCGCTCGTCCAGCTCAATGTCACCATGGTTTTCGGGGTTTGGTAACCGGCTGAGACTATCTGCCAGGACCATTTGGGTTCCAGGCCGGTACATGACGTCGTAGTTGTACCCTTGTGTCTTTATTAGCATGTGCTGGAGTCGTGGTGGTGCAGCATGCAGTGGTTTTGCACATATGGTGACGAGCGGTTTGTGATCTGTTATCACAAGGAATGACTTCCCGTACAGGTAAGTGTGGTATTGCTGCATCCCATAAACAATGGCAAGCATTTCACGTTCAATGTTGCTGTATCTTGATTGGCAGTCTGTTAGTGTTTTTGAGCCAAAAGCAATGGGTCTGTTGTTCTGCACCAAGGCTATACCTAGGCCTTTCTGTGACGCGTCTACTTCAAGAGTTAAGGGTGTGTTTGGGTCATAGTATTTTAAGCAGGCATCCTCAGTGATTGTTGACTTCAAGTCCTCAAAGCATTTTTGGTGGTCAATGTCCCATATCCATGGTACTTCATTTTTAAGCAACCCTCTCAAGGTGTGAGCTTTTTCTGCAAACTTTGGTATGTAGGGTGATAGGTAGGTCAGCATCCCCATGAACCTATGCAGGTCATCTTTGTTTTGGGGAGTTGGCATTTTTTGTATGTCCCGGATCTTAGCTGGGTCTGGTCTGATGCCGTTGTCTGTGTACAGATTGCCGAAGAATGAGATGCAACTCTGCTTTATTGTGCATTTGTCGCTGTTGAACACTATGCCTGCTTCGGCTGCTTGTTCCATCAGGTTGATCAGGTTTCTGTTGTGTTTTTCCTCATTTTCTCCATAGACTGCTATATCACCGGCTATGCTGACTACACCTTCGAGGCCCTCGAGGATCTGGTCCATCTTGGCCTGGAAGAGATCTTGAGAGACACTTAGTCCAAATGGCAAGCGTTTCCAGCAGTACCTGCCAAATGGAGTCCGAAACGTTGTTAAAAGTTGTGAGTCTTCATCAAGGTGTATTGACCAATATCCTGCTTTTGCGTCAAGCTTGCTGAATACTTTTGCATTTGCAAACTTTGGGTTCAGTTCCTCCACAGTTGGCATCTTTTGTGGGCACCTCCTAAGGCTGGCATTTAGCTTCTGAGGGTCTAGACATATTCGAAGGGACCCGTCCTTTTTGGTGCCATACGCAAGACTGGAGCACCAGTCTGTGTGCTCTTCCACCTTTCGTAGCATGTCTTGTTCGACAAGTTTGTTCAGCTCATCCTGGAGCTTGTCTTTGATGTGGATGCTACATTTCCGTGGTGGGTCTATGAATGGTTCAGTATCCTCTTTCAGGATAAGCTTAGCAGTTCCACTGAAGTTACCAATTTTATCAAACTGGTCCGGGTATGCTTTTTTTTAGGTCTGCACTGGTTGATATGCTTTTTGGTGGGTTTGTCTTTTTTGCCTGTGCTTTTTCCTGGTTGTCATTTCCTTTCTCGGTTACTGTATCAATATTGACAGTTATTGTATCAACATTAACAGTTACAAGGTTTAGCAGTTCACTTGTGGTTAGTCCAACTATAGCTGGCCTTGGTACATCCACAACGTAGAACTTGGCGTTGACCCATCTGGACTCTTTATACTCTCATGGAATGTCAATAGTTCCAAGGCAAGGGATCCTATGACCACTGTATGCGGACAGTTTTCTGTAGTTCTTTCTCAGTTTTTTCCGGGCCTGAGATTTCTTGCCATACATTTGTCTGAATGTACACAGTGGGAGCGTATTTCCCGATGCCCCTGTATCAATTTTCAGACGGAGCGTGTGTCCGCGGCCTGGTAGGTCAGGTGGTCTCACATTCAAGATTGTGTATGCCTCCTCTCTGGGTGGTTTGCTGGCAATGCTATGCATGCACTTTTCACTGATGGTGATAGAATAGAACTGTTTTTGGTACGTGCATTCTTCATCAGCCTCTTTACTGTCTATAACGTCAGTGTGGGACCCACTCCGTTGCCTGTGGTCATTTTTGGAGGTCTGGTGTCTGTGATGTTTGTTTTGTGGTGGTCGAGACTTACTTCTTCGTCTTCGGCTGAAGTGTTGTTGTCTCTGCCATCTGTTCTTTTTGCAGCTTTTTGCCTAGTGTCCTCTAATACCACAAGCAGAACATTCATCGTTGTATGCAGGACATTGACGTGGCTTATGATTTGTACCACAGTTGTGGCATGTTCGCCCTCTATTCACAACGTGGATCTTTTCAGTGTGTGATAGACCAAGTTGATGTAGCTGTTCATTTCCTGCTGATAGGGCTTTGTATTTTCGTCCCTCTGCAAGAACATCAGCTAGAGAATAACCTTTGGGTTTACTGTAAAGATCATTCCTCAGGGCATCATGGGGTGTGCTAGCAATAATAAGCTCATTTAGACGCTCATTAAGCTCTTCATCAGTAAACTGGCATTTTTGTACTAAAGTGCTAGCTCTAGTCACAAAATCATCAATGCTTTCATCTGTTTTCTGCCTATATTGCATTAGGTGGAGCCTATGGATCCTAAAGTTCACATTCAACTTCAGCTGACCTTAAAAAAAAGTCCATAGGTTAGCGGGCACTTTCTTATCATCCTCACTGAGTCCACTAGCATTTAGCCGTTTTAGTCCTTCATCTCTGATTCCGCAACATATTTTCCTTGCTTGTTTGGCTGCATCCGTTATTTCCTCGTCTTCTAGGTAAAGAGACATTTTTTGTTTGAATAGTGAAATAGCCTCACTCAAATCAGGGTCGGACCAGTTCATTGTTGGTAAGTGCGACGCTATTATGTCTGCACACAATTAGCTCCCGCTAGCTCTGCTACAGCTCGCACGTACCACGTCCAAATGGTGACAGAAATTATCCTCAGACAATCCTGTTTATATCTCCCGTCGGGCACGGGGCGGCTCGTCTCGTCGTTCTCATAAGCGGTACTTTTCCGCTGCCACCATGAAGTATTATTGACGACAATACAGACAATCAGAGTAGAGTAGAACTGAACGTTTACTTTCACTCTGTCAGTGTTACAGCATCACCTATTGACTTCCTTGTTATTCACGTATCACTCCGTGCTGCGCACTACATATTATACATGTCTTAGACATATCACAACAGTATCGAGTAGTAAATGTACCATGGTGACCAAACTGGATACACAGTGAGCCGCCTGCAGGAGTTCAGCAGTGGGCTCACTAACACTGATGTCACTTTGTGAGACAGGTAGCTGATTGGTTTATTCTGTTTTAACTGAAGGAGCAGCAGGGGACGCAGGCAGCTGATTGGTTTATTCTGTTTTCTCCTTCAGCCAGGAGAGAGCTGTTCTATAAATACATGAATACCCTCTGTGAGGAGTCACAGAGTGTGTGTGTGTGTGTGTGTGTGTGTCAGGTGTTGACCTCTGACCCTGCTAGCAGCCAGACTGCCTGTCTGAGGGGAGAGTGTCTGTCAGAGAGGGGGAAGGGTGTGTGTGTGTGTGTGTGTGTGTGACTGCAGGGGCGTGTGTGGAGATGGATGTCGAGGCATGAGGGGGGGGGTTGTTCACCCTGTGTGTGTGTGTGTGTGTGTGTGTGTGTGTGTGTGTGGTGGGGGGGGCAGTCTGAAGCAGACACAATAAAAACACACACACACACATTTATGTTGTTTTTGTTAAGTAACGAATCAGCAGGGAGTACAGCTGTGCTACTGAGCAGCTCCATCTCTGATTGGTTGATGAGGGTTATGATTGACAGGTCCGGTGTGTGTGTTTTAATATTTCATTAATGTGGCTGGCTGCTAGCAGTGTGTGTGTTACTGTGTGTGTGTGCGTGTGTGCGTGTTGGGGGATGGGGGTGAAACCAATTCCCTGAGGAATGCCCCCCCACCCCCCCTTTGTCTGTAGGTTTTCCTCCATACGCCTCCTGACAGCCCCCCCCCCCCCCCCCCCCCCCCCGTGAATAACAATAACGTTTTTTTTACTCTCATCTTTTATAATAAAACAAAATCTTTATTTATACAGAACTCTTCAAACATTAAAACAGTTTAGAGAGAAATAAACAGGAAAATCAATGTAACAGTATGAATAGAGTATAAAAATTATATAATATAATAAATTATATAATATATTTCTATCCATTTTCTGATGTAGTTAGAAATACTCTGTGCCAGTGTGAAAGCTGTGTCTCTCCAACCCCACAAGATAACAAAAAAAGAAAAGAAATGGTGCTTTGACTTATCTCCATTTGCCTTCTCGTCTTAACCTGTGTCGGGGGATGAACTTACGTTCAGGTGCAACGACGGAAAAGACAACTATATCAACAAGTAAGAAACGCACAAACAAACAATTGGCTGCACCCATCCCCCAAATGGCTGAACTGGGAGAAATAAAACGCCTGATGGTTGAAATGAAGGACTCGCTCTCAAAAGAGATCAAGGATTTCAGGATGGATTTCAAAGAATTTCGAGTCGAGACTGAAAAAGACATTAAGACAATTATGCAACAGAAGACAGAATTACGCCTTGATCTAGAAAAAACGAGTGATAGACTGGAACAGGTTGAGCGCCGTGTCGGTGAGATACATGATACTGAAATACTGCACCATAAATCGATTACATATCTGGTGAATAAACTTTCGGAGATGGAAGAACGCACTGAATACTTGGAGAACAAGTCCAGGCAAAACAATGTGCGTATATTCAACATACCAGAGAAAAGTGAAGGCAACAATATGACAGCCTTCCTCAAAAAACTGTTTAATGAGGTGCTTAAAATACCTGGAGATTTTAACATCATCAGAGCGCACCGGGTGTACAGAGAAGGCAAAGATCATATTAGACCGATAATTGCTGCCTTTTTGAACTTTGAAACAAAGAAGCAAATACTACATGCTGCATGGGGGAAGAAGGAATTAACCTATAATGGTTCACGTATCTTCTTTGACCACGACTTCACCTTCAAAGTGAAACAACAGAGAGCCTTATACAGACCTATGAGAGAACAACTCAAGACCAAGAATATAAAATCGCATATCTTGGCCAAATTGAAGGTTTTCAGCGAAGATGGGACCTCGCAGATACATGGAAATCCACAAGCGGCGGCAAAGGCTCTCGAGGAGCGGGGTCTGCTCGATAGTGTCCTGGTACCACAAGAGTCGACACGTAAAGACACACAGGTCATGGAACGGGACACCAGCCAGCGACAACGATGGCAAGTGGACAAGAAACAACAGATCAGATGGAATATTATTGAACTGGTGCAAGAGGCAGAGAAGAATCTCGGACTATGTGAGTGAAAAACAATTGTACAAATGTCTATATGTTTGCTTATTGCAATTAAAATTGTATTGGATCAGGGTAATAGGAAAGAAACACCCTCCTGTTTTGCTCCCTGTTTTCTGCTATTGTTTGTATAGGCTGAATTACATTTCAGAATAGTTTGTTATTCTATTCTTCCTCTCAATTTTTCGTTTTTAACTCATGTTTGCTTGTTTATATTTCCTTCTTTCTTTTATTAGAGAGGCCTACATGATTGCCATGGGTTTTTGTTTTTGTTTTTGTGTTCTTTCTGTTATTACGCTAATTCTTCACACTAGATATTTAAAAGTACATGGGAAGGGGATGAGACAGCATTAATACTACCACCTTAACTCGATGGCTAAGCAAATACAGGCATGTGTTATTGTTTTTGTGTTTCATGTGTACTTCAGTAAATGTTTTATGTCTTTGAAGTTGTTAGTTAGGATCCTTACCAAGTATGAAAAGAAGGTTAATCCCTTCTTAATTTTTCTCCTTAGATGATGTATGACATGTAATAGTATAACAATTGCAACTTACAATTGTAATGGCTTGGCTAATATTTCCAAAAGAAATGAAGTTTTTACATGGTTGCAAGATAAAGAAAATATTAAAATTATTTGTGTGCATGAAACGCACTCTAACTCCGAAAATGAGCTAAAATGGAAATCAGAATGGGGTGGGGATATATACTTTAGTCATGGCCTTAGTAATAGTAGGGGGGTTATGATTTTGTTTAAGAAGGAACTGCAACACACAGTTCACTCTGTCCAAACTGATGAGGATGGAAGGTGGATTATGTTAGATGTAACAGTAGATAATTTACACATAAATATAATCAATATATATGCTCCAAATGAAGATAATCCATTTTTTTTTGGAAATCCATAATGTTATCTCCTCTCAAAAGAATAACCAAAATATTATAGTTGGAGATTTCAATACAATCTTAAATATAAGCAAAGACCGTGCAGGTACTCATTCTTTCAACAACCATCCCCAGCCACTTAGTGAAATTCAAGAAATTAAGGCATCCCTAGAATTGGTGGACATTTGGAGGCTACAAAATCCAGACTCAAATAGATATACACTTCGTAGAGGGCAACAAGCTAGTCGTATTGATTATTTTCTTATCTCCTTTTCTCTTGTTCCCAAGGTATCAAAATGTATTATTGGTGACCGCCTAAGATCTGATCATGCTATTGTAACAATTCAAGTCATTACTGCTGAACATCCTCGGGGGCATGGCTACTGGAAATTCAACCTATCACTTTTAAATGATACTATGTTTATTGAAAAAACTAAAGAATTTATCAAAGAGTTTTTTGAAAATAATGAGAATTCATCTGATCCACACAACGTCTGGGAGTCCTTTAAGTGTGCATTTAGAGGACACGCCATTAAGATGGGGTCATGTAAACAAAAAAAATATTTGATGAAGGAGAGGAGTTTAATGGATGAGATAAATGAACTGAATAAAAGGCTGGATGAAAGACAGTTACCCTCCGTAGAAATGGCTTATTTAATAAAAAATAAACAACTGGAACTGGAGAATCTATACTCTGAGCGGGTAAATGGTATTATCAATAGATCTCGTGCCACTTGGATGGAAAAAGGGGAGAAGTGTACAGCTAATTTTTTAAGATTAAATCGCAGTAATTTTGTCAAGAAAAACATTATGAACTTGTGTACCACAAATGGTGTTATACTTACATCTCCACTGGAAATATTGTGTGAGGAGGTGGATTATTTCAAAGCTTTATTTTCTTTTGAGAAGGAGCCAGAGTCTCTCGTTGGCTCGGATATTGAATTATTTTTTCCGGTAAATTATGATCAGACACTTTCAGTACATCAGCAGTTAAGTTGCGAAGGTGTAATTTTAGAAGGAGAGTTACTGGATGCCATTAATACTTTCTCCTCTGGTAAATCACCTGGGATTGATGGCATTCCTATTGAGGTTTATAAGACTTTCTTCACAGAAATTAAAAAACCCCTGATGGCATCTTCTAACTACTCTTTCACTCAGGGAATATTACCAGATACACAGAAAGAGGGCATCATCACATTACTGGGGCATTACAAAGATCCCTTATATATGAAACATTGGAGACCACTGCACTGCTTTGCTGTGATACCTGTATCCTCTCTAAATGTATTGCATTGAGAATAAAAGGAATTATTGGTGATATAATAAAATATGATCAAACAGGTTTCATAAAAGGGCAATTTATTGGTGATAACATATGGCATCTTCTTGATACTATAGAAAATACTATATACTATACTATTATGAAAATGAACAAAAATCTGGCCTTTTATTTATTGCTGATTTGAAAAGCTCTTCAGTTTTTTAATTTTGGGGAAACTCTCATAAAATGGGTGAAGGTCATGTATAACCAACCAACCAGCAAAATAGTAAATAATGGATATTTATCTAGTAGTTTCACCCTGTCTAGAGGTGTACGTCAGGGGTGTCCACTGTCTCCATATTTGTTTTTACTATGTATTGAAATTCTTGCTATTAGAATTAGAAATAATTCATGCATAACAGGTTTAAAACCAAATGGGATAGAAACAAAAATAACATTATATGCAGATGATGCAACTTTTTTTCTGCATCCTGAGAAATCTTCACTAGATGCCCTCATACTTGACTTAAATCTTTTTTCTAAACTATCTGGATTAAAGCCAAATTTTGATAAATGCACTATTATGAGAATAGGACCAGTGAGAGGTACAGATTTCGACATACGATGCCCAGCTCCAGTCAAGTGGAGTAACGGCTCAGTAGATGTTTTGGGAATTCATATTCCAGATAATCTAAAAGATTTAGTTAAAATAAATTACGAACGAAAAATGTTTTACAACCTTGGAGAGGGAAAATTCTGTCATTACAAGGAAAGATTAAATTGATTAATACTCTTGTAATTCCTCAGTTCATTTATCTCTTAATGGCACTTCCCTCCCCAGAGGCATCCTTCTTTAAATACTTTGAACAAAACAATTTTAAGTTCCTCTGGAATAATAAACTTGACAAGATTAAAAGACAATATATATATAATTCACATGAAAATGGTGGATTAAATCTAAAAAATATTGCAGCTATGAACTTATCCCTAAAAGCATCTTGGATTAATAAAATTTACCATAACAGTCTTTGGAGAACAAGTCAAAACTTATCTTGGTAACACTTTATAATAACCATCATTAATAAATGGTAAATTGATAGTTAATTCAACTTTAGTTAATAGTTATTTTACTGTTAACAAACAATGAAATGATCATTAATAATGTTTACTAATTATTAGTAATGCTATAATTTATGTTATTTTATCATTCGTTTGTGTAATATAAAATCATTTGTTTATAAATTATATATTGTATCATAGCTTTTTACCCTTTTTACCGTCTCTTATCAGCTATGATACATTTCTCTGAAGTGTTTCCCATAAAAAGGGCTTCCCATCTATTAACAGTTCTGAGTTCATCCATATTACCTGATTTTGGATATCTTCTGGGGTATCTGGAGGGTAATACTGGAAACTGATATATTGTATCATAGCTGATAAGAGACGGTAAAAAGGGTAAAAAGCTATGATACAATATATAATTTATAAACAAATGATTTTATATTACACAAACGAATGATAAAATAACATAAATTATAGCATTACTAATAATTAGTAAACATTATTAATGATCATTTCATTGTTTGTTAACAGTAAAATAACTATTAACTAAAGTTGAATTAACTATCAATTTACCATTTATTAATGATGGTTATTATAAAGTGTTACCAATTGTTTTTATAAATGATATACTAGATAGCACGGGTGATTTCCTTTCATACCATCAATTTTGCTGTATGTATGGTCAGATATGTGATATTTTTAATTTTTTAATTTTTTAATTTCAATCAGTTGCTTTCAGTTATCCCAATTAACTGGAAACGGAAAATAAAAAAGAGTGGATACAGACAGCAGGTCCGTGCACCTAGTACAAGGTGTCAGAAATGGCTATCTAAAACAAAGATAAATAAAATAATTTATAATTTCATTTTACAGAGCAGAGGCCTCACTGCATTCCCACATACAGTCTGTTCCTTTTGGGAAGATCAATTTAATATTTTGATACCTTGGAAATAATTTTTCAGAACAATTTACAAAACAACAATTGATTCCTACTCCAGAATCTTTCAGTTGAAGATATTCTACAAAATTACTGCTACTAAAAAACAACTTAACATGTTTAATATTGAACAATCATCATTATGTAGATTTTGTAACAAGGAAGAGGAAGACCAGTTGACGTTATTTTTCTATTGTCCATATGTTGCAAGTTTGTGGACCAATATCGAAAATTGGCTAAGGCCACTCAATATTTATTTTAAACTTACACCTTTAAACATTATGTTGGGGGTTCTGGATGAAAACTGTCCCCAGATAATAAATACAATTATTCTGTTAGGTAAAATATTTATATTTAAAGCCCAATCAAGAACTAATTTGAATCGAAGTTTCTTAAAAAATACAGTGCAAAGCCAATTTCTTTTGGAAAAAATAATTGCTACAAACCATTACAAAGTAGCACAACATGATATGAAATGGGAAAAAATCTGCTCTAGTGAAGAGTGGAATTATATAAAACTCTAAATATGCTCTACCTGTCATATGTATATTTCAGTTTCTAAATGTGCCGGTACTGTCAGTCTGATTGGTTGAATTACTGAAGGGATCCTATTATTTTTATTTTGTCTTTTTATTTATTTATTTATTTATTTATTTGTTCCTTTTCTTGTTTTTGTGAGGGTATATTGTCATGGCATCATATTGTCGTGTGTTATGTGTATTATTTGCCTGTAATAAAAAAAAAAAAAAAAAATTACTTGTTAAGTAACAAAGTCTCCACACTGTTCAAAACAGATTATAGTTTCAATAAAATCTTCTCATTGTTCCCATTGTTTCATTCCTTACATTTTATTTATATGATTTAAAACAAGAACAAAGTGAAAATCTTGTTTAATGTTCAATTTAACTAAATTCTTTATATTTTCTAATCTAAATTCGACTTTTGACCAGCAGCCAATAAAAGTTCACATCATTATTTTTCTATTTTCATCATTAGGCCACGGTCCAAAAACTATTAATAGGCTTATTTTAATTGCAATCAATGTAATTAAATCCTATTGGGATACTTAAGTAAATAATAATAATAATAATCTTTATTTATATATCACTTTTCAAAATCCATGTTACAAAGTGCTTCAAAAATGGCAGCAAAATAAAAATAAAACAGACAAGTCATAAAATCATCAGGTTTTCAAAGAAAACAGATAAAAACAATTTGATGTATAAAACCAATACAGTGTAAAAAAAAAAGACAGTTCAAAGGAAATTAAAACTCAAGTAAAATCAGGAAAGGCTCTCCGATAAAAGTCTGTTTTAAGAAGGGACTTAAAGGAGATCGCTGACTCAGCCGACCTGATTTCCTCGGGCAGATCGTTCCGGAGCCTCGGGGCCCGACTGCAGACACTCTGTCCGCTTTAGTCTTCAGTCTGGACTCTGCCTCTGCTCTGCCCGAGGAGCTCAAAGTACGGACCGGCGTGTACGGTACTAAGACGACAGAGATATAGCAGGGAGAGAGGCCATGAAGAGCCTTAAAAGTAATTAGTAAAATCTTAAAATCTATTCTGAAACATACTGGGAGCCAGTGTAAAGAGGCTAAAACAGGAGTGATGTGATCACGTCTCTTGGTTCTGGTTAAAAGCTTGGCAGCTGAGTTCTGTACTGTCTGGAGTCGATCAATAGATTTTTGGTTCAGGCAAGTAAAAAGGCTGTTGCAGTAATCCAGGCGTGATGAGATGAAAGTGTGTAAAATGGTCTCTGTGTCTTTAAAAGTTAAGATAGATCGTATTTTGGAAATATTTCTAAGATGATAAAAACATGATTGCACAAGCTTTGCGGTGTGCTGCTCAAAACTTAAATTACTGTCAAACCAGATGCCGAGATTCCTTGCAGCGGGCTTGATATGATCCAATAGGGCAGTGGTTCTCAAAGTGGGGTCCGGGGACCCCCAGGGGTCCTTGAGGGGATTCCAGAGGGTCCCCAGCAAAAAGGGGAATAATTTATTTTCACTATAATTCCATCCATAAGTAACATGACAGAATGTATGACTATTTTGGTCATGGGTTTCATACACTTTCTGTAATAAAACATTGAAAAGCAAAAATCTTATCAGATGGGGGTCCGTGGTCTAATTTGTGTCAGTTTAGGGGACCAGCCGAAGGCAGAATTTGTTTTGCCATGTGCTAATAAATAAGCCAACAAAATGTATTTTTATATATTTATATTTTGTTTAAAAACCAAACTACTATTGAAAGACTTTACAAACATTACTGTGGGTTAGAATTATAAATTGAATTGAAATAAAAATATTGTAACTTTTCCTTTGTTTCATGTCTGAAGAAGGACTTGTGCCAGAAACGTTGCATGGTGGTGTATCAATGACTGACTTCTGTTCAGTGTATTCGTCAGTCGGTTAAACCAGCGTTGAAGCTATGCCTGAAAACTAATCCGTTTCCATGGTAACTTAGGTTAGCGTGCTAACATTTGAAAAACGGAAAAATAGTCCGCACATTAGATAATGATCCCATGAACATTTATTGGTATACCACCATGTGACATTTCTTCAGACATGAAACAAATGCAGAGACACAACTTACAAATGCCCGTCTCCAGGGGTCACCTGACAGGTCATGTGATTACAAAATGGTGAACCAAAAAGAAAAAGAAATACATAAAATAGTGAGCCCTGTAAGTACAAAGAATATGTACAATGAACCCTGTAAGTATAATAAATATGTATAATATATTCTAAACCACCTAAATATGCCATAACAGAATCATCAGGTAAATAAACGTCATACTTTATAGCATATAGAGAGGAGAACAATATGCTCAGCACATAGTAAAACATATAATGCATAGCAAAAGTGCACAATATAGTCCCCAGAAAATACACCATATATACACATATGTGCACACAAAAATTGTACAAAGCTCCATTGTACACTTCAAAAAGATATGTATCTGTCAGGTCAAAGACCTTGTACAGTGCCTAGAGCTTAATCAGAACAACTTGAATATCACATGATTAGAACATCAGGTATGAACCATCATAATGTAATGCAATAACAAGAAGAAAACAGAAGAAGGAAAATCTAATCTAACTAATTTAGAGGCGCCTCTGCTAATCTAAAAGGGCGGTAATATTAAATGGCAATGAAACAATACCACAGCAATGGAGAGACAGAGCAGAAAAAGTATATAACCCACAAGCTGAAGATATAATGTCAACATCAACATCAGAGCAATCATAAAAACACACACACACACACACACACACACACACATACAAAGTTCTCATTTAACCCTTTTGGAGCCAGCAAGTCCAAGGTGTCGATCCAAAACGCTTCTCTTTTGAGTAACAGTGAGTTAATATCACCTCCACGACGGGGATGTTTCACCAGTTCCATGCCCAAGTATCTGAGAGAAGAAACATTGTGAGCAGCTTGTGTGAAATGCACTACCACTGAGCTTCTAAAGTCATGGTTTCGAATGTTGGATCTGTGCTCAGAAATTCTTGTTTTTAGCGGTCGGGTAGTTTTTCCGATGTAGGCCAGGCCGCATGGCCATTTGAGCATATAGATCACATTATTGGTGTTGCATGTTAACACCCTTGATGTTGAAAGATTTTCCAGTTCGTGGGTGATTGAAAGTAGGGGCTTTGTGTGTGAAATTGCATTGTGGGCAGTTACCACATCTGTAATTGCTGTGAGGAATAGTCTGTAAAAAAATGGGGCTAGGTCAATGGAGGAAGGTGGGCTCTCGTCAGCAACTTTCTCAGATTGGGTCTCTTGTAGACAATACGAGGGTGTGTGGTTAAACATTTGTTAAGTGCTGGGTCAGATTCTATAATGTGCCAGTGTTTTCGAATGATAGATTGAAATTCCCGGCCAAGGGGTGAATACTGGATTGTACAATTGACTCTGGACTCAGATGCTCTGGATCTGGTCTGGTTAAGACATTCTGCTTCTGATACATTTTCAAAACGGCTACGTGGCTGTGCAACCCATTCATGTTTATATTGTCTTTGGTGAAAGCGTTTCTCTAGGTCAGCAGCCTGGAAGTCTACATCAGAACTACAGATGCGGCGAATGCGGCTGAACTGGGATATAGGCAGACTCCTCTTGAGTGGAATGGGATGGAAGGATTGTCCATGTAAAATAGAGTTTCTGTCAGTGCTTTTACGGTACAGGTTAGAACCAAGTCTGTTAGAGTCCCTGTGAACAAGGATGTCTAAGAAGTTCATCTTGTGCTCATCATATTCCATAGTGAATTTCAGATGGCGACTGTTAGTGTTAATAAAGTTATGGAACTCCTTCAGTTGGGTTTCAGATGCTTTCCAAATAAAGAAAATGTCATCAATGTACCGCTTCCAGTTGGTAATGAGGGGTAGGTACGGGTTGCGTTGGTGATTGAAGATGATTTAGTGTTCGAAGAAATCACAGTATAGAGAAGCAAAGCTGGGAGCCATTTTAGCCCCCATGCTTGTGCCTGACACCTGGTGGTAGAAATCAGAACCAAACAGAAAAAAATTAGATGTGAGGACAATCCCAATGAGGTCCACAATGCAGAGAGTACTGGGGATGCAGTTAGTGTGCTCCTTCAAAGGGAACATTTGTATAAAGAGATTCAATGTCCATGGTCACTAAGAAACACTGTTCATCTGGTATTTGAATAGACTGAATCATCTTTATGAACTCCATCAAGTCTTTTACACAGGATGGAAGGGAAGTAACGTGGTTGGAAGAAGTGATCAACAAATGCTGAAATGTCTGTCAGAGACCCAATAGCTGCTACAACTGTTCTACCTGGGAGTGCATCTGTGCAGGACCAGATCTGACAGAAATGAGCAGCTGACTGACAGCTGACTGACAGGGTTAGGGTTAGACAGGAGACTTGACAGGAGGCTTCAAGGAATAGTTCACCCAAAAATGAAAATCCTGTCATCATCTCCTCCCCCTCATGCCAGTTGAAACTCAGGTGAAGTTTGTCCATATAACACACAGGGAGGCTGCAGCTCAACTCCATAGCAGCCTTCTCCACTGAAGTCAGTGGGGACCAGTTCTTCAGAGTTCCAAAAAGACCTACAGTATATTTACACCATCATTTAGTGCAAATCTTAACTACAGCTGATTGATTTGACAACAAATAATGGTGTATAGGTCTTTCTATTCACAGTGTGATTGTTTGGCTGTTTTTGTTTTGGAACTCTAAAGAACTGGGGCCCGTTCCATGAAGCGCGCTAAGAAAAGTGGGGATTAAAGTCCAAAACCTGACTTGAATGAACCTAACTAAATCAGTCGGGGCTAAATCGGTTCCATAAAGGTCAATTCAAGTTCACGCAATCAGACTAAGTCGAGACAGGTTCAAGTAGTCAGGATAATTGCGTGTGCACGCCATTCTTCAGCAGCCCGAGAGGTCGAACATGGATCACATCGATACACCTCGGCAAAAAGCAACAGGAAAGAGAGAGCGGCGATGTTCACAGCCACCGAGCAGCGCTTATTAGTAGAAATACGGTATATGAAGGAATGAAACATATAATAACCAAAAAATGTAATGCAGCTGCCATAAACAAAACGAGAGAAAGCCTGACAAGAAATTGCTGATCGATTGATTGCGTAAGTAGCAACTAAGTTAAAATGTAATAAAATATTTTGATACAAACAAAATTAAATCTTAGGCACAATACATTCAAACAGTCAGTAAGAACAGAAAACCTGTAGGTTATTAAAATATCTTATACAAGAATACACAGATATTAAACCTCAAGGCTGCAAATGTATACATGTTTAATATATACGTATTTTACAGGGTGCGATTCCCCCCCCCCCCCTGCTCTTGATTTCCCGACCTCTGATCATGAAATGCGATCACAGGTGGGGACACGCTTTTCCCCACTCTCTGGCATGTTTTATTCCGTCAGTGAATTAAATACATGTATTTCTCCAATATGACAGTACATGGCGCAAACAACTTCCAAAAAACGCATGGATTATAGAAGGTGCGTTCTTTCCAGCTCATAAATTTGCAGAGCTGTGGATAAAAGGAAGGCAACCAAGTGTAAAAAGAAAAAGAGGTCCGTCATCAACGCTAAATGTTTTGCTAACAGAACGGAGCTGATTGGCTCACAGCTGCATCACCTGCTGCCAGACGCATAAAACTGAAGATTGAAGCCAAAGCAGCCGCTGTATTACGCACCGGCACCGCTGTATATTTTGAGCCATAACGGCCCGATTGATCACACCAGTAGGTTTGATTTATTATCTGATGTGCGTTATTCCTATTCCTACATTACTGTATGATATGGTGACAATATGTAAACCTATTTACTCCAATAGAATAGAAATCAGGCTTACGTAGAAAAGGGATATACAGTACTCATCAATGAAAGCACACGCCATGACTGACAAAGAACGACACATGGGTTGAGGTCCTTATTTATAGACCTTCACTGAATTGATTGAAAACCCACACACCCACTAAACACATCTAAGTTTACTTTTTGACATTGTTTTAAATGTATTAATCAATACATTAACCAATACATTTTTAAACATGGTTTCCTATTGGGCAAATACTACATTTCTGGTCAATATAATTTTTTGCAATTGTACTGTTAACTATTTATGTAGCTATTGTCATTCTATTGGGGTAATTTAGATTGAGAAATATTTTATGTAGCATAAGCCTAAACGTTTGATATCACATACCATATGATTAAACACGTAGGTCTATATCTTATCATTTATCATTGTATAATTTATTTAATTTATTATTTATTTAAGTTGATTTTCGATGAACTTTAATTTTTTGACTGATAGTGGTTAATAAAGTAAAATAATATGGCAGCACGGCAGAAAGTCAGTGGTAAAATCATGGCTTTCCCGTCGGGTCAGTGCTACAGGAACAACTCAGGCTTAGCCTGCCAGTTAGCCTGCCCCGGACCAGGTTAGTTTCCCAGCATAAGTTGCCATAGTAACTGAGCTTGAACTATGTTGAATTTGCTTTATGGAACCGAATCAACTGAAAATGAGCCAGACTAACCGAAAGAAGCCTGGCTTATTTGGTAAACTCGCTTTATGGAACAGGGCTCTGGTCCCCATTGACTTCAGTTGTTTTGGAGAAGGCTGCTACCAAGTTGTGCTGCAGCCTCCCTGTGTGTTATATGGACAAATTTCACCTGTGTTTCATTTGGCCTGAGGGGGAGGAGATGATGACAGGATTTTCATTTTTGGGTGAACTATTCCTTTAAGATCTCCAGCTCTCCTTCCACTCTGAAACTTCCAGGAAGAGGAAGAGCTAGTGGTTAAAGAGATCATCTCTTCAGTTGCTGCTGATAGAAACAACAGAGGGGGATGGGAGTGACTGTGTGTGTGTGTGTGTGTGTGTGTGTGTTGGGGTGACAGATGCCGTCTCAGCATGACTTCAGTGAGCGTGTGGGGGAGGGGCATCAGTCTGAGTGTTTACACCATGATTCAGTGTGTTCATTTTTTTTATTTAAGACGTTTGTTTATAATTTAGTCTCGCTGTACAGTCTGACCTGTATCACAGAAGAGAGAAAACAAAACAAACAAAACAATAAATACAAGACGTCCACAACACAAAAACGCAACGCAACACAACAACGCAACGCAACGCAACACAACACAACACAACACAACACAAAAACGCAACGCAACACAACAACGCAACACCACACAACACAACACCACGCAACGCAACGCAACACAACACAACACATCACCACGCAACGCAACGCAACACAACACAACACAACACAACACAACACAACACAACACAACACAAAAACGCAACGCAACACAACAACGCAACGCAACACAACACAACACAACACAACACAAAAACGCAACGCAACACAACAACGCAACACCACACAACACAACACCACGCAACGCAACGCAACACAACACAACACAACACAACACAACACCACGCAACGCAACGCAACACAACACAACACAACACAACACAACACAACACAACACAAAAACGCAACGCAACACAACAACGCAACGCAACACAACACAACACAACACCACACAACACAACACCACGCAACGCAACGCAACACAACACAACACAACACCACGCAACGCAACGCAACACAACACAACACAACACAACACCACGCAACGCAACACAACACAACACAACACAACACAACACAACACAACACAAAAACGCAACGCAACACAACAACGCAACGCAACACAACACAACACAACACAACACCACACAACACAACACAACACAACACAACACAACACAACGCAACGCAACGCAACACAACAACACAACGCAACGCAACACAACAACACAGCACAACAATACAACACCACAACACAACGGAACATAACACAACATAACAACACAACAACGCAACAACACAACGCAACAATGCAACACAACAACACAACACAACAATGCAACACAACAACGCAACACAACAACACAACACAACAACGCAACACAACGCAATGTAACACAACACAACACAACGTAACACAACACAACACAACAACGCAACACAACACAACGCAACACAACGCAATGTAACACAACGCAACACAACACAACAACGCAACACAACACAACACAACACAACAACGCAACACAACACAACGTAACACAACACAACACAACATAACACAACACAACAACGCAACACAACACAATGCAACACAACAACACAACGTAACACAAGACAACACAACGTAACACAACGCAACACAACACAATGCAACACAACAACACAACGTAACACAATGCAACACAACGCAACAACACAACACAACACAACAACACAACACAACACAACACAACAACACAACGTAACACAACACAACACAATGCAACACAATGCAACACAACACAACGCAACAACACAACACAACAACACAACAACACAACAACGCAACAACGCAACAACACAACACAACAACACAACAACGCAACACAACAACACAACAACACAACAATGCAACACAAAAACGCAACACAACAACACAACGCAACACAACAACGCAACAACACAACACAACACAACGCAACAACACAACACAACAACACAACACAACACAACAACACAACACAACGCAACAACACAACAACACAACACAACGCAACACAACACAACACAACGCAACACAACAACACAACGCAACACAACACAACACAACACAACAACACAACGCAACAATTCAACAATGCAACAACGCAACACAACACAACACAACGCAACACAACACAACACAACGCAACACAACAACACAACGCAACACAACACAACACAACACAACAACACAACGCAACAATTCAACAATGCAACAACGCAACACAACACAACACGACGCCACAACACAACAACGCAACACAACACAACACAACACTACAACACAACAACGCAACACAACACAACACAACACATGACAACACAGCACAACAATGCAACACAACGCAACACAACAACACAACGCAACACAACAACACAACAACGCAACAACGCAACACAACGCAACAGAACAACACAACGCAACAATTCAACAATGCAACAACGCAACACAACACAACACAACGCCACAACACAACAACACAACAACGCAACACAACACAACACAACACTACAACACAACAACGCAACACAACACATCACAACACAGCACAACAATGCAACACAACGCAACACAACAACACAACGCAACACAACAACACAACAACGCAACAACGCAACACAACGCAACAGAACACAACAACGCAACACAACACAACAATGCAACACAACACAACACAACAACACAACAATGCAACACAACAATGCAACACAACCACACAACACAACGCAACAACGCAACACAACGCAACACAACACAACTCAACATAAGAACACAACACAGCAACACAACAACACAACAACGCAACACAACACAACAACACAACAACACAACAACGCAACAACACAACACAACAACACAACAACGCAACACAACAACACAACATAAGAACACAACACAGCAACACAACAACACAACGCAACAACACAACACAACAACACAACAACACAACAACACAACAACGCAACACAACAACACAACAACACAACAATGCAACACAAAAACGCAACACAACACAACGCAACAACATAACACAACACAACACAACAACACAACACAACACAACAACACAACACAACACAACACAACACAACGCAACACAACAACACAACACAACAACACAACGCAAGACAACACAACAACACAACACAACAACACAACGCAACAATTCAACAATACAACGCAACACAACACAACACGACGCCACAACACAACAACACAACAACGCAACACAACACAACACAACACTACAACACAACAACGCAACACAACACAACACAACACATCACAACACAGCACAACAATGCAGCACAACGCAACACAACAACACAACGCAACACAACAACACAACAACGCAACAACGCAACACAACGCAACAGAACAACACAACGCAACAATTCAACAATGCAACAATGCAACACAACACAACACGACGCCACAACACAACAACACAACAACACAACAACGCAACACAACACAACACAACACAACACTACAACACAACAACGCAACACAACACATCACAACACAGCACAACAATGCAACACAACGCAACACAACAACACAACGCAACACAACAACACAACAACGCAACAACGCAACAACGCAACACAACGCAACAGAACACAACAACGCAACACAACACAACAATGCAACACAACACAACACAACAACACAACAATGCAACACAACAATGCAACACAACCACACAACACAACGCAACAACGCAACACAACGCAACACAACACAACTCAACATAAGAACACAACACAGCAACACAACAACACAACAACGCAACACAACAACACAATGCAACACAACACAACAACGCAACACACAACACAACAACACAACAGAACACAACGTAACACAACAATGCAACACAACACAACAACACAACAACGCAACACAACAACACAACGCAACACAACACAACAACGCAACACACAACACAACACAACAGAGCACAACCTAACACAACAACGCAACACAACACAACAACGCAACACAACAACACAACGCAACACAACACAACAACACAACACACAACACAACACAACAGAACACAACGTAACACAACAACAACACAACACAACAACACAACAACGCAACACAACGCAACACAACACAACAATGCAACACAACAACACAACGCAACACAACACAACAATGCAACACAACAACACAACACAACACAACAACGCAACACAACACAACGCAACACAACAATGCAACAACACAACAATGGAACATAACACAACATAACACAACACAACAACGCAACACAACAACACAACACAACACAACAATGCAACACAACAACACAACGCAACACAACACAACAATGCAACACAACAACACAACACAACACAACAACACAACAACACAACACAACACAACAACGCAACACAACAATGCAACAACGCAACAATGGAACATAACACAACACAACACCGCAACAATGCAACACAACACAACACAACAACACAACACAGCTTCACTAAAGCATCGATCTTCTCAGTCAGTTTATATTCAAACTCCACCTGAGACGAGCTGAACAGACCGGTCAGCATCAGACCAGGATCCACTGACCCCCGACCCTGAATTTTGTTCTTTCTGGTTTTCCATATAGACAGTTTGGCACACACACTCACTCACTCACTCACACACACACACACACACACACACACATAGAAACACACACACACACACACACACATAGCAGAGTACAGCGGACAAGTCAAAAGAAAGCAGAAGGTCTAGGACAGAGGATGAAAGGACGTCCCTCCCCTATTCTGGGATCAAGGAGCACCAGATGTCTGTTTGTAGCTATGGCCCCGTGTACGATCCTCCACCGGAGGTCAGGGTTAGGTGTGGGGTTAGGTTGGACAGGGACCAGCAGCCTCTTGAGGAAGATTCTGGGCCAAAAAAACAAAAAACCTCACTGGGCCAAATAACCTTCATCCCCTTTAACAGGAACCTCATCTCAGCCTTACCCTCGTCTCAAAATCCCCTAAATCTGGAGTCAGACAGACGGGCAGCAGTCCTCCTGCTGCTCAACAAGAGAGAGAGAGAGAGAAGAAGAATGGCGACCTTTCGTTCTCCAGGTCCCTAACAACGTTTGAACTATTCCTAATTACTGTTCATTAACATAAAATAATTATACAACAACATATTCACGTTCATATGTATTTACACAGTAGGCCTACCGGACCTGTAATATGAAGACGGTGTAAGTGGACAATAATTCATACAATGTGACCATGTTTATTTTCTTCATTGCCATTTAAACAGGACAGCAGCTGACATATCCCATACAGACCAGACCCTATAGTGAGCTATAATTAGGCACCTAGGCCTATATGTGAATCATAATGATTGATTGATCACACCAGTAGGTCTAATTTATGATCTGATGTACATTTTGGTGACAATGTGTATAATCTGTATAAACTCTGTCTTGCCTAACACGGCTTGCCTTATTCAATGTTACCGGAGCGTACAACTGGGAAAGTTTGGGCTGAACGAAGATGACAAAAGCTGTAGCCGCGTGGATCCTAATGTTGATTCTACTCAACCTGTGGACGTGATGCGTGGGCGTCGACCTCTGCACCGGAGGAGACAGTGCGGTGCTGGTCTATGGCCGTGGGGGCGTCCAGAGAGAAGGCAGAGGAAGAGAGGCAAAGTGGAGTTGTTCGACGACTACGCTGGAGATTCAACAGACCACTGTTACATCAATCTTGTTTAGCAATGCTCACTCTTTAAGAAGTAAAATTGAGGAACTGCGTTTGAAGGCAAGAATTTGTACTGAATATCGGGAGTCCTGCCTTATGATCTACACTTATGATCTAGCCACATGTCGTGGCTTATTGAGGTGGAAGGCTTTTCTACAGACACTAACTCGGGAAAAACGAAAGGTGGGGGTATCTGCATATTTATAAATGATGATTGGTGCAGAAATTACACCGCTAAAAAAAAGGTATGTGACCCTGACCTTGAACTAGTCTGTTTAAGTGTACGGCCCTTTTACCTCCCGAGGGAGTTTGGAAATATTTCTATCTGTGTAGTCTATATCCCGCCTAGTGGAAATGCATCCAGAGCTGCTTCACAGGTGGCCGATTGTATTCACCAACAACTACAAAATAAGCCTGACGCTCCTATATTCATATTGGGTGATTTCAATCACTGCCAAATGGAAAAAGTATTACCTGGATTCAAGCAGTATGTCAGCACACATCGCAGTAAAATTCTGGACAAATGTGATGGTAATATTAAGGATGCATATCTTGCTAAGATTAAGCCTCCTCTCTCAAACTTGGATCACAACACTATCCAACTTGTCCCGGCATACAGGTCTACCATTAAAAGAAACAAACCTGCTGCGGGGATGCTTTCTCTCCACGGACTGGGATGTGTTTTACCAGGACAATGACATGGACAATATCGCAGGAGTAATAACAGTTTTGCATTGATTCTGTAGTCACAAAAAGGACCATTAAAACGTATCCAAACAAAAAAAAAAAGAACATCACACCTGAAATAAAGCATTGCATTTGAAGGAACAAGCAGGTATTCTACAATAAGGATGAACAGGGGCTGAGAGAGACGCAGAGAGAAATAAAAAGGAAACTAAGGGAAGCGTGAGAGCAACACAAACTACGTGTCCAACAGAATTTTGCATCCATGGACTAAAAAAAACAGTGGAAATATGTTAAGGAAATAACTAACATGCGCCCAGCTAATAAAGTGCTATTTGCACTGAACGAGCAGGACAAATCAAATGAACTCAATAGCTTTTACTTATGTTTTGATACCGATGCCAACTGTTGTATTGATGAATGCAAAGAAATGCTGAATACTGTTATCTGCGATAAATCACGGGATAGAATTGAGATTGAGATAAGTGCCGTGGCAAAGGTCTTTAAAAAGTTATGTAGCAAGAAGGCCACAGAGCCTGATGAGATCTGAGTCCAGCTTGGTGCCCCTTATTCCAACTCTCAGTGGACACTCCTTCTATTCCATCAATATGGAAAAGATCTATTATTATCCCAGTTCCAAAAAACTTGTGTCCTTGAGAAAACAACGATTTTAGACTGGTAGCTCTAACCCAGGGGTGCCCAAAGTTTTCGGCTCTGTGGGCCAAAATGTAATCTCACCAGTGAGCCGCGGGCCAAAATATATAAGCATGTTAAGATCATTTTGAAATGCAAACTTTCATATAATTGTTATCAATATTCTTTTCTCAATGACCTCTATACAACAGTTCTCCTAATCTCCCAAACAAGTTCTTGTGTTTGATTGTTTGAAAAATGTTTGATACAACTGATTGTCAGAGGTGTGACCAAGTCAACTTTGCTTGAGTCCCAAGTCAGTCTCAAGTCTTGAGGCACAAGTCTCAAGTCAAGTCTCAAATCTACATGTAGATCACCAAGTCAAGTCCAAGTAATTTATGTCAAGTCTCAAGTCTAAATGTAGAACAGCAAGTCAAGTCAGAACAAATCAAGCGTCCAGTATCAATTTAATATCTTAAAGAAAACTAAATATCTAGGACTTTTCAATGCAATATGGTTTTAATAGGATAAAAAATTGGTAAGAGCATCAAGAGTTTGATTTCTATAATCAGTTTCAACTTCAATAAATTCAATCATTCCATACAAATTCAGAAAACAGAATTTAAATTCAGTCGTCTGCTGGAACAAATCTCATCACTTTCAATCTAAGTCATTTACACAAACACAAAGGCCCGGATCTACTAACATGTCGTAATTCCAGGCGCAGCACAAAAAATTGCGGGTGAAATTTGTACTGCCAGTGCATGGTATTTACTGTAGCGCACGCAAATGAGCGGAGGCACAGATAATTAATTATACTTGCGACTGCGCAAATATAAGGGCCAAACAATGCGCACAATAGCCCATTAGCGGCAACGTAATGACGGGGAAAAGAAGCACAGATTTCTCTCCAGTGGAGCTGGAAGTGTTGGTGGCAGAGAAAACCACAAAGAGCTGCAGAGAAGAGAAGAGATGTTTTACCTGGAAGTAAAAAGTCACTCTGGAACGATATACAGTGAAGCAGTTGGGCACCACAAGTGTGATTTAGCAGAGGTAAAAGTGCTGGTATGATATGAGGAGGTGAAACAACATGCTGACCACAAATAAAGCCAAAGAGGAGCCTGAACTCCCCTGGAGGAGCAGCAGGAGCCCGACTGAGACTCAGGTGCCAGGTGGAGGGATGGAGACCTGGTGAAGGTATGAAGCCACACACACATCTCTCCACGGAGAGGCTATTACACACACATCTTTTAGCTGCATTGTTTACATCAAGGCGAGCGTGCTTTTTGTATATTTAGGTAATAGTTTGCATATTGAGTGTGCATTCTGCTACTCTGTCAATGACGCGTAAATGTTGTATTTTTAAATCAGCATACCCATTTAAACATGATTGGAATTATAATAGGGATGCAATCTAATGTCTACATGTTATGATGTGTAGATGACTGTGTCACCTTGATCTTAGAGCCGGTTCCAGAGCCAGTCTCGTTGGAACCATTCTATGTGCAAAATGATAAGACGCTTTTCCTACGTCTTAAATTCTGTGTGCAATCAGCAGGTGTTAACGGCCTCCGCCTCTTGATAAATCACGTCCTCTGCCAAGTTCCATAAAACCCTTCCTTAATTTTGTGCTTCATCCTTGGAACACCCACAAATGCATATGCAATTATATCAAACCGCAAAAGGCACACCCAGATCAACCCATGATTTCAGGCACAAAATGCGCTGTGCAGAGAACAAGGTTTTAACACCCGCAATGAGATTTGCACTGGCGCAAACGTTTAGTAGATCCGGGCCAAGATCTTTTGTCAAGACTTTAGAAATATTTTCAAGTCATCAAAGCAGAAGTCAAAGTCAAGTCCCAAGTCAGCAGAATCCAAGTCAAGTCTCAAATCTTCTCTTCATGCATCAAGTCAAGTCTCAAGCAATTAAAACTGTGACTCGAGTCCCCACCTCTGCTGATTATGTATATACAACTGACTATGTACTGTACCCTATATGTTAAAAAAAAAACACATTCCCTGTAAAAAAACAAAACAAAAAACTAAATAATAATAATAATATAATAAAAGCTGCCTGAGCTTGAAAAAACAACTGTAACCAGTTACCAAATTATTATAAGTTGGCCAAACTAAAGATGTGTATGTTTTTAAAGATTTATTTAACCAGCTAGCAGAAGAGGAGTTATCAGGTTACTGTTTACAAATCCGGTTTGGTGAGTTAGGAGCAAATTGTGGAATGTTAAGTTTCACTTTAGTTTTCACAACAGGAGGCTCTGTCTCGCGTTGCTCATCTCTGAGCCACAGCTGCCCTCTAGAGGCCGTCTCAGGAAGCGTTACTGACTGACTGACTGCCTGACCTGAGTATGCCCCTTGATGCCCTCGGCTGTGCTGTGGGAAAACTATCAATACAGACTGTGCAACGTTATAATCATCATCAAATATATGAATCACATATTTTTGCCATTCGAATAATATACTGTTGTGTTTATATACAGGTTTTTATCTATTCTAAATTATCTCATGTTTCTGACCCCCCTCTGGCAGGCCAAATCAAACGTCTTCGGGCCACAGTTTCTCTCTCTATAGTTATGAAAGCGCTGGAACGAATAATGGTTGGGAAATTGCATGCTGATGTGCAGCACAGTTTGGATCCATACTAATTTGCATATAAGGATAACAGAGGTACCAACGACGCTCTGAGCACTGTGATGCATTTATCTCTTAAACACCTTGAAAATCCAACATCTTATATGAGAATTATGTTTATGGACTTTAGTTCAGCATTTAATACAATTTGCCCCCAGGCTTTACTAAGGAAATTAATAAGAATGGAGGTAAACCCCTATACACTAAGATGGTATCACTCGTTCCTAGTTGGTAGACAACAGCAGGTTAAAGTTAATTCAACTCTTTCTGACCTGCAGACTAGTGTGTGAGTCCCACAGGGCTCTGTAAGCTCGCCACTGCTCTTTAACTATATACTGATGAGTGTAGAGGCCGGCATAAAAACTATATTATTAAATTCTCTTACGATACAGTTATACCTAGATTACTTAATCAAGGGTCTGACCTTTCATACAGATCAGAGATACAAGGGTTTATAGAATGGTGCGCAGGTCACCACCTGCTGCTAAATGCTAAGAAAACTAAAGAAATGATCCTAGAGCCTAGAGCCATTGGTGATCATAACTTAATGATGATTCATGGAGGAGATATTGAGCAGGTGGCGCTGTATAAATACTTGGGTGTGCATTTTGATTTCAACTTTAGTTAGACTAGCCATGTTGAGAACATCTGCTCACGTATTAATCAACGCTTGCACCTTTTGCGTAGGTTAAGGCTTTATGGAGTAGACAAGAATTGAGATTAACTAACCCTAACCCTAACCCTAAATGTTATGTGGCTGTTTTACAGGGCATCAATTGAATCTGTGAATCTTTGTGGGCAGTGGTGACCTAAAGGTTAGAGAAGCGAGCTTATGACCGGAAGGTCGTCGGTTCAATCCCCCAGACCGGCAGGATAAATCTGGGTGGGGAAAGTAAAAAGCAGCGCTTGCCCCTCCCTCATCACCACTGAGGTGCCCTTGAGCAAGGCTCTTAACCCCACCCGCTCCAGTGGAGCTGCTCAGTGGCAGCAGATCAGACTGTTTGTACTGGTCAGCTTCCAGGTGTGAATGTGATCAGGGCCTTCCTGAAAAAGAGAGCATTGCTCTCAGTGAAACTCCCCCTGAATAAATAAAGGTGAAAAAAAAATAAAAAATGTATTATTCGCTATGCTATCATAATATGGTTTGATAATCTGTCAGTAAAATTAAAATCTCAAATTCTGAACCTCATCAGCAGAGCAGGAAAAATAATGAGTGTACAGTTCAAATACTTGTTTGTTTTTTTCCTCATGTTTAAAGGAGGGGTATCTTTTGCTTTTTCAGCAATTTTAATTAGCTGGTGTCTATGAAATACATCTGTTAAGCTTTTTTCAGTAAAAATCGTTTAGTTATAGCTATAGCTATTCACTTCCTAGAGTTTGTTTCCCACCTACAAGAAAATAGGTTGTTATCTTGGGTGGGGCGGGTGCGGGTCGAATGGGCTACACACACACAGTATACACACACTGGGTATGCATTCTACAACCAAACTCACTCCCTAAAAATTCAGGTATTGACTACCGAATTTGAGTCTGAGTAGTGTGAACCAGAACCGGACTGGACAACTGGTTGTTACGTTACGTATGGCGCGACACTCGTTACGTAACATTATCACCGTTATTTTGAAAGAGACGGAGGTAAGTGTTGTTGTGAGACATTCTCCAATTTTCTATCCAGTCTGTTTCCTCAACACTGCGGTTGTTCCTTCAGTTCTGCCCAAATGTCGGCGTTAAAAGTACGAAGTCCAGAGAAAATTACGCTGCTGTCAGTGGCGGTTTGTTAAGATCTTATGGATAAATAAATAAAGACGCCTCTGGTTAGCCGCCATATTGGTCTGAAGTAAACGTTACTATGGTTACAGACATTCTTTACAACCATCGTGAAATCCTCCTGTTACCTGTACATACACAGTCCAATTTTATTTTACATTTTTTAATATAATTTTTAATTTTTGAGACACAGCTTAAACTCCGCGCTGCTCCAGTGTGAACCAGACATACGCAAATTCACTCTCATTCATAAATTCGGTTGTCACTACCGAATTCTGGTAGTCTGAATTTTAACTAAATTTAAATAAGTTTTACATTTACACACTGCAGCATTAAGTATAAGGCTACCTTAGTTACACAAGTCTTTGGAAAATCTAGCTTATCTGGTTTCGGGTCGTTGTTTTATATGTATGAAAATAGGTCAGGCGGGTTCGGATATGTGTCGGATCGGGCGGTTGCAGGTTGAAAAAAACCTGACCCGCACATCACTAGTTGTTATGCTTCTTTACGTCGGCTACTAACTAAAAAGCAAACCAGAAGATGACTTTCAGCAGCTGCAAGTTTTCTGAATTTATCTGAATTTAAGGCTGCAAAGAACATTATCGTCTGTTGTAAACTTTATGTGGCAGCAAAACGCTTTCCACAGCGAAAAACACAACATCCAATTTATCAAAGCATCTGATACGCAACACAGCGATGTGAAACTCAGGGAAAAACAACCCGACAAGGAGGATCTACTGCCAACGACAAACACTCTGGCTAAACAGAAGGATTTCAGAGCTGGAGGCTGGTGGACAAACAGTTACTCAGCAGAAGAAGTGATGGATTATTTGAGGTCAGGAGGATTTGGGATTGAGACCCTCAATCAGTTCTTAAACATCAAAGACATTTACATGAAGTACAAACCCGAGCCCATGTAGCCCGTGGATCGTCTCGGTGCTCAGAAGATCAGAAGATCAGAAGATCAGAAGATCAGACTGACAGCAGGTTGGAGAAGCTTCTCCTTATGAGACACTCGTAGTTTCACTTCTGAACAGCAGCCCAGCTGTGGTCAGGAGCTTTTCCTCAGTGTTTCAATAATTACTGTTCCTGCAGAGTAATAAGTAAATTAATGTGATTACTTTTTAAAGAAATAATAAGTAAAGAGTAATACATTACATTTTCCAAGTAACTTGCCCAACACTGACTACTACTACTACTAGTACTGCTACTACTGCAACTACAACTACTACTACTACTACTACTAATTATCTTTGGCACTAAGGAAAAGAGGCAGAAAAGGGCTCACCTTGACTCCCTGTCTCTCAAGAGTAAATACCAAGATAGGAATCTTGGTATTATTATGGATTCTGATCTCAATTTTAACAACCGTATCAATACAAGATCAGCCTTTTATCATCTTAAAAATATAACCACAGTACAGGGTCTTTTGTCAAAACCTGATTTGGAACAGCTGATACACACTTTCATTACCAGCAGGTTAGACTACTGCAGTGGTCTTCTCTCCGGTCTCCCCCAAAAAACCTCTGGGCAGTTACAGCTGATTCAGAATGCTGCTGAGTTCTGACTAAGAAAACAGAAACATCACACCAGTTCTTAGGTCACTGCATTGGCTTCCAGTGTTCCATAGAACTGATTTTAAAATTCTGCTGCTTGTCTATAAAGCGCTAAATGGCTTAGCTCCAAAATACATTTCTGACCTGCTCTTAGGATCTGAGCCACCCAGACCTCTGAGGTCCTCTGGGACCGGTCTGAGCCACCCAGACCTCTGAGGTCCTCTGGGACCGGTCTGAGCCACCCAGACCTCTGAGGTCCTCTGGACCGGTCTGAGCCACCCAGACCTCTGAGGTCCTCTGGACCGGTCTGAGCCACCCAGACCTCTGAGGTCCTCTGGGACCGGTCTGAGC
>NW_027282702.1:0-2500 GCF_046629955.1 Centroberyx affinis
ATCACTACGCAAGGCAATCTTCACAACATCTCTTGCCTTGCCCATCAAATGGCTCATAATTTCTTCCGCTTGGTCATACACAGGAATCTCTTGCTTTCTGAGATGAGTTTTAGTCATGTCAATCCAGTCCTGGACCGAGTACTTGTCGGTGCTGTCACCCCTGAACGTCTGGAGTCCTTTATCAGACTTAACATGAACTGTCACATGTGGAAGGTCATGTCTGTTAACATCACAGTGTGTGTTCTGGGTGGCAGAAGTAGTCTGGTGGTCACTATTCATGTTCACAACACCAGCTGACATCAACTTTGCTACAATGGATTCACCAATTTGAGCACCTAACTGCCCTACCATGTCTGTGAGATGGTGAATGGCATCAACATCACTGCCAGGAGTGGAAGTGCGGGGACCCTCCCTCATGAACCCACTAACAGGAGTGCAACCTGGGCTCTGACCTAACCCTGTATCTGCACAACCATCAGACATGAACTTTGAATGTCCCACATCCCTACTGTCAGCAATATCACTGCGCCAAACACCCCTACCTTTTGGCAAACTAGGACTAGCAAACATATCCATTGTTATTTTAGCAGCTGCTTTCAACTATCAAATGTACTTGCGTTGTGTATACAGAAACAAAGTGGAGTAGAAAAGCAAGCTAATTTGAAGAACAAAAAGAATATATACAACAGTAATTAAAACTTGTCAACTCACTGAGGATAAACAATTTAAAGCTCTATGCCCTAGTCCACAGTCTTTTATAGATCTGACCACACAATAATCTTGAAATGTAGATCAGGACGGCAGCACAGCATCCACGGCGACGAGCATCAAGCTGATCTGCAGATCCAAAGGGTCACGGCACCAGTGTAACGGATGTGGGTAGGGCATGCAAAGGAACGATTCACAGGGTTGGTTTCCAGCATTTATTTTCTCCTGCAGAAGACAATATAACACATATGAGTTGCCTTCTGGTCTTCCCTGCACATCTGCTCCCCCAGCAATGCAAGACGGCACTGTCCGATTTCATTCTTTTTCTTAAAATACAGTAGATACTTTACTTTACAGTATCTACACAGGTCAACACAATATTCCTAATACAATGAAATTTCTAACCAAGAGCAATTAAAATATGAAGGAAACACATTTTTCTTAAGTCTTAACTCTATCCTCTTCAAAACTTAATTTGAACCATGAAAAACAATATACAAAAGGAAAATCAGAGACACCTGGTGGGCAAAGTAAAAAGGTGCGTGAGGTAGGGTGACTAAACAGAGACAACAAAAATTATAACATTTAACAAAGGAAAACGCATACCTGCAGAAGACAATATAACACATATGAGTTGCCTTCTGGTCTTCCCTGCACATCTGCTCCTAAACATGCCAAATAACAGAATTTACACTAGGAAATGGATGCTAAAATCACTGCGACGCTACGTTGGTCACATGGCACAGGGCAGCCTGCCGTAATACAAATGGCGCCTAGCAAGTTAAATGAAAACTTCCACAAAACGTATATTAACGATCAAAAACAACACAAAACAGCTGGGTAACGTAATAGTATTAACAATAAACAATATGCACTAAAGGTTACAACATAAATGGTTCAATTTCCAAGGAAAACAATGAAATAGCGCGGCAGCATTTTTCCACACAACTTACCCCCAGCAATGCAAGACGGCACTGTGGGGGGGCAGAGGGGCGGCTACGGAAACTCAGGTGGTACAGAAGAGGCGATGTGCAGCAAGGTAATTTCCACAGGAAACATTAATAAAAATAAGGGTAAATAAAATAACTCATTAAGATAAAATTCACAAATACTCAACAGAATCATTAAATTATAAATAAAATTCACAAATACAAATTGGAAATAAGAATTAATAACATGCATTTTTAACTCTGTTACACTAGCAATCAAACCCTTGCAATTTTTTTAATATTTATTCATGCAGGGAAAGTTGACCCAGCACAAACGCTCTTTTTCAACGCCTTGCTTCACATTACACAGTAACACATATTCACACCTGGGAGCTGCACAGTACAACCACTGTCTTCCACTGTTGGACACTGAGCAGCTCCACTGGAGTAGTTGGGGGTTAAGTGCCTTGCTCAAAGCCACTTCAACAGTAGGTTTTTAGGAGAGAGCCTACCCAGTCCTCCCTTTGATTTGAAATGGGGACTTTCTGGTCACAAGCCTGCTTCTTTAGCCTCATACAGGCTACTCTAACCTTCTCTAATGCCATATGAGAGTACACTAAATATCAGAGATTCAACTTATAGCACAACCCAACCCACTCTTTGAAAAGAGTCATTTGAAAAGTTTCATTTATCATGAGATTACATTTAATATACATTGATTGATTCAAATATACTGTGAGCGTAGCACATGTAAGCTGGCAGATAGCTTTCAATACCATTTTTCCCGCTTTACATTGGAAACATATCTTTATTGAGCTGACAGAGAGGTAGTGCCACTATAACTGACTTCTCTCGGTCTTGTT
>NW_027282702.1:10000-62500 GCF_046629955.1 Centroberyx affinis
CATCCAGTCCACCATCACTATGTGTATGTCTTCTCTCTTGTAGCAGTGACATGTGTGTGTGTGTGTGTGTGTGTGAGTGTGTGTGTGTGTGTGCGTGTCTGTGTGTGTGTGTGTGTGTGTGCATGTGCGTGTGCACAGGGCGCCTTGTGCTGGAGTGCTAATGGACATAGGTGTGATTAACACCACACCACGTGGTGTGATAGTGCTAGCCACACTGCTAACCACTCCGCTGTGTGTGTGTGTGTGTGTATGTGTGTGTGTGTGTGTGTGTGTGAATGAAACAGCATGTGAGTTGGAGTGTGTGAGAGAGAGTATGTGTGCTACCCAAGCTGTCATCCAGCCTCCAGACATCTCTCAGTAAAAACAGACTCTGCTCAGAGGAAGTCCTTGACCTGGAACACTATATTCATCTCAAGACTTATAAAGTTAAACATCCAGGAAGCACAATGTCAACACATCAACATTACTGCCCCATTATTTTTTTATTGCATTGTTTTATATTGATAGAGTACATTTTAAAGATTATATTTTTTGGGGCATTTTGCCTTTATTGATTGATTGATGATAGTGAAGAGAGACAGGAAAGGTTGGGAGAGAGAGAAACAACATGCCACTAAAGTCCTGGTCAAGATTTGAACCTAGTACTTTACAGTTACATGGTGTGCGCTTTAGAGTCTAGTGGGTCAGTGGTCTAAAGTTTAGACCACTGACCCACTAGTACAACCAAATGTTTCATTTTAAAGGGCTGGAAGCAACTCCAGCCATTTTAGACCTGGACCCTATTTTCCCTCAATTTTTAATTGACCCTAAATCGACCCTAAAAGCACCCGAACCCTGTTTTTTTCAACATATTGTCGCTTGTAATGAGGCATATACATATATTTAATTTTCAGTTTTTCCGTGACCTGACACCTTTCACTATTATTTTACACAACTCCACACAGCGGTGCAAGTGGACAGGCAGCCACAGGCGGTTGGGAAAGAGTAAAGAAGGAAGTGCTGAAGCAGTGTCCAAGGTAGTGTGAAAACTGTACAAGGAAGGCCTGACTTTAGATAATTTTCATGTACATCTTTTTACCAACATGTCTCATCACAAAAATAGTGTCAGTGTGTTGAAAAAGACATGCTTTGGGTTCTTCTGGATTTGATTTTTGGAGTGATTTTTGGAGTTTTTTGGAGTGTCCATTGCCCCTGTAGAACTGTATTGGAGAGCACAATTGTTAAAAAAGATGGGAAAAAGATGGGAAAAAGATGGGAAAATGGGGTTCAGTTAGAAAATAGAGTTATGCAGAGTTGATGTGAATATGATACACATTTAGCACATCCTGTACATATGCTGCAAATTCATAGATTTTCTTTCTACCAATTCTTATATTTTTTTCTCATTTTTCTTCACTTGGCTATCTTTGAAGTGCATGTATACATTAAATAGATGCTGAAACTTTTTAGTGTTAGTGTTAGTCAACATGCACTGGTTTTATTACTCAAATTTCTGTATTTATTGCAAGTTTTGCACTTAAAAATGAATGCAGAAATCATCTTACACAACCTCAAATAACGGCGCTTCACGGTTATCATGGTAACGGTAATCATGGTGATGACAGTAATGCAGCCTATAAATTGTAATGACGTCTTTAACTTCACACTCTATGAATTTTAGAGATAAATTAAATCCAAAAGGAATCAGATTGAACACACTTATACAGACACACACACACACACACACACACACACACACACACACACACACCCCTTTCAATACCACACTCTCCATCAAGATTATTTTGATTTATTTCATTTCCTTGACTTGTTATTGAAGCATTTTGTTGTTTGTGTGCCACTCACCTGCATGTACAGACTTTGAGATTGAGGTTGAGGTTTCTGTTTTCTGAGGTTTCTGACATTTTTAAAATCCCCTTTAAATCTTTTATGTCTCACCCATACAGTTTGTATTTCATCTCTCTCTCTGTTTTTATCATTTGTATGTGCAGATAAATTAACCTAAAGATTATGTTACCCAGAGTAACTAGATGGATTACATTGATGATTACAGTTTTACACAGGTAATCGTTAATCTGCGACAGAATACATTTTGAAAGTTACCTCCTCAACTCAGATCACATCAATCTAAAACGCCCAAGGCACCAAACTCATTAAGCCCTGGGAAAGTTCTCTCACCCAAGCAGAAAGACATGCAGAGGAGACATAAAACAGTCGGGTAAACACAACTTTGAATCTCTCTCGCTGCATAACTAACTGTCAGTTGCTCTCCATCATCGTAACTGCTTACTAATTCACCAGATTTTTCCCACTCCCTGTAGCAATGTGCAGCTCGCGAGTGATTTGTTCATTTCGAACGAATCTCTTCAGTGAATGGGGTCATTAGGAGTATTGTGAGTGATGTCATATCGTTTGAGCGCCACTAGAGGCCAGAATATGGTGAATCGCTGCCTGAAATTAGACATTACTGTAAGTCGCTTTTGATGACTAAGACCGCTGAAGAGCCAATGATTCGTTTGTCGCTCATTTATTGGTCTTGGAGGTTTGCCCCGCTCCATTCATGTATTAAGCAACTGCATGAAGTGAATGAAGTGAACAACTGTCAATCATGTTCTGTCCTCACAACTTCTAAAAAAGTTATTTTATTATTTTGATCTATTAAATGAGTTCAAAAAAGATGATTCTTAAAGAGGAATTGATCTTTCCATCACTTACTCTCTGTAATGTTTTTCTAACATAGACTTGTACTTGTGATGTGTCATTTTAAAAAAAAAAACAACCTTTGCTGACTATCCACCAATCACAGGGCTAATGTTCCACATCCTGGCAACCAGGATCCAATCAGAGCGGCCGATCAGTCAGTCGCTGAGCTGCGAAACTGTGCTGACAGGTAGAGAGGAAGGAGACGTGTGTATGCACGCACGCACACACACACACACACACACACACACCCACACACACACACACCCATAGCAACCCCACACACATAGTAGAATTTGAGCTGCAGTTGAATGTGAGAGAGACCACAGCTGATAAACAGTTTATCATTAAACTACTACTACTTTAATTTCTCATCCCAAATTCAATTATACATTCCATCCCAAATGTGTGTGATCTATTCACATTAACATATCTTGAAGTCCAAGTTTATTTTTTGTTTGAGATTTCTTACCAACTCCGCTGACGGTTTGGTGCAAAACAGAATTATTGATATAATTAAGAATGGTGTCCATATTTCACATCCTGGCAAATAAGCTGACATCGCAGTAATGAGGTAAGAAATGAATTTACTTGATTTATTTTGGAGCTGCATGAAGCATTCAGTTTCAAGATGAGATCTGAGATAAACAAACTTAAAATGAACTCTGAGCTAAACTCGTTTAAGATAAACAATTAGTGAAGTCTAGTCAAGTAATTTCCTACAGTATGGTGATGGTGGTGGTGGTGGTGTGTGTGTGTGTGTGTGTGTGGGGGGGGGGGGGGGTGGTGGTGGTCATGTTTACATTCATTTCAGTCTCTGAATGCTTTATGGGCATGACTGTCAAACACAAAGCAATTATATAATACATATAATACAATTTTATACATACATAATTTGCAGTTTTGTGTTCCAGTATGTCAACTTGGCTCTGTTACATAACGTTTAAGAAAGAATTGCCTCCACTATTTTAGCAGGATAGATGCAGGATTGATGCATGAAGGGGGAGTTCATCTCAAAATACAGAGATATGATTAGGGTATTGATTTTGGAACAAAGAATAGCTGATGAATTGACTCCAATAGCGATTAGAGATAAAAAGGCAACAGGATCATTCTCTTCCTCTCCGTCCGTTTGCCCAGTTCCTCTCTCCTTCATGGAGGCAGGTTGGCCTGGTGGTTAAAGAGCCTGTCATTCTATCGGCTGACTCGGGGAAAAAGCCGCCCTGCTGAAGTGTCCTGGAACCCCTACCGGCTCCAGGGGGTGCTGCTCTGTAGCTGATCCTGACCTCTGACCTTCCTGACAAGGGGGGGGGGGGGGAAGAGAATTTTCCTGCATTGATCAATAAATTATCACAGTATTATCCTGGCATTCAGTTTCTCTCTTTCTCTCTCTCCCTTCTTCTCCCTCTCTCCCTCACAGTGAGCTGAAGTGGCTGTTTTTTTGCTGTTGGCATTGTTTTTACAGAGTCTGACAGTGAGGCTTATAAAGACCCATAACCAAGCGCTGGCAGTCTGTTGTTTTGCCTCATATCTTTTGATGGGAAATCCATACTGCTATATAAATGAGTCAACAGCAAATGAGACGAAGCACCCTGTCCCAACACCTGCACTACTGACTGTCCTTCTGTTGGCGTAAGTGTTTTAGTACATATCAGCCTAGCAGATGTTAAGGGGCAACATCGCAATAAAGCAAAATTCACATATGCTACTCTTTCATCTTGGACAGTTAGTCTTGATTTGTGAACATGAGAAAACAAAATCTCTCCCGAAGCTACAGACGTTGCCATTGTAGAAGTCCACCTTTTTACTGCATGCTTGCAAGACCTTCTGCTGCACGTTTGCCCCAGCCGCAAGAGGAATTGTTTGGAAAAATAAAGTTTTGCTCTCTTATCAGCTGACAGAAAGGAAGGAATGGTCTGGCCACCAGTTGGTCAAGAGGCACACGAGTTTTGTGATACAATATACTGATTTGGTTGTGCTGTGCAGCATTCAAGAAAGAAATGCCTGCAGGACAAATGAAGAATAAATGCGTGAAAGGGGACTTTTACAATGGCTGACAGCAGATGGGGATATCACTTAATGTCATCAGCATATACAGGTCAAAGCTGCTCCAATGACAGTGAACGGGACACTGTTCAACACACATATATAAGTTAACACAACGGAAAATAATGTTTCAGAGATAGCGAGAGAGGAAAAGATGCTTAGATGCTATCAAAATGCATGAGGCTTCCAGACTGATGCTGCCCTGCAATTTGACAGTCACACAGCAATTGCTGAAATCACACACTTCGGCGAGGGAGACAGAGGTGTGTGTAGGTGTGTGTGTGTGTGTGTATGAATGTGGAGGAAGAGAGTGTGTCAGTGTGTGTGCATGTCCAAGCTAGAAGGCATGTTCCAATTCAGCGGGACTGTCATTGTCATTATGTCAACACGTAATAGTACATGCATATCCGAATCAATGCTGATGTCACAACATTGATTTAATGTCTATCTCCCTCTCTTCTCCCTTTCGCACAAAAATACCATCTCAATTTTTCCCTTGCACACTCTCTCTCTCTCATACACACACATACACACACTCACAGTCACACACACAAATGTAATAAACTGAAATTCAGGGTGTTGTGTAGCATTTAAAACATCAATATATCATTGTCAAAGTAATTGTGATACCTTACCGTAAACCAATGAGACCATGGTGGAGATGATTGGAAACCTCCATCTCCACCAGTGGTATTGTTAGTGCTAGTGTTTCTTAAAATTAAGACTACATTTCCCATAAACCCCAATTACTTCCAGTCACAAAGAGGATGTTGCTACTTGTCCCCCCCTCCTCCTCCCTGGTGTCGCTCCTGCATGTGTTTGTTTTCTCTTTTGCTTCACTGAAGACGATAAACATGTTGGAAGTGATGTTTGCATTGGCTTTGACACACAAATTAAAATGCAGTATAGAAGCTGGTAGAGGCTGACAATATTCTCAGCAATGGTCTCATTTGTTTACAGTAAATATACTAATGTCTGAAAATGAATGTGGTAATGATTCATTGATGTCAAAATGCTACACGTAGCACCTTTAATATTTCCTCATTTGTAAAACATTTCTATCTATCTATCTATCTATCTATCTATCTATCTGTTGTGCTGAGGCCACTGTAAAAGAGCCTGTCACATCACTTTGTGCTTTTAAAAGAAATCTGTCAACCGCCACAGTGAAATGCTAACATACACAAGTCTTAGACAGGACAGGACAGATTGGGGTGTGTGTGTAAATGTGTGTGTGTGTGTGTGTGTGTGTGTGTGCGTTAGGCGTACACACCCGTCAGGCAGACAGAACAGATTGAAACGCTATTGAAGTCCCATAACCAAGATGGACGCCCTGGACTGCCCGCAATACCTGACACACACACGCACATACATACACACACACACACACACACACACACACACACAGCGCTTTCGCCACAAAACATGATTTATATCTGCCAACCCCCCAGAGAGAGGGAAGAGACAAGCAAGAGGGGGAGAATAAAAAAAGAATAGCACTCTGAAAACACAACCCTCCCTCCGTTCTCCCTCTTCCTCTCCTTCCCTCTCTCTGCTTCGCTCCCTCCCATCTCTCCATGTCTTCCTCCCTCCCTCTCAGTTGCCTCGCGCTTTATTTCCCTCCCTCTGTCCCCCCCCCCCTCCATTCCCTCTCTCCCTTTCTCCCTCTCCCCCGTAGAAGCAACATGAAGACATTTGAGAAGTGAGAAAAGGCTTTTGCCCGACTGCGGGAACAGAAGGATCCTCTCTACTGCCATGCTGTCTATCTATCTATCTATCTATCTATCTATCTATCTATCTATCTATCTACCTATCTATCTATTTATGCACGCATAACTATGCTGCAGGTACATACATTTCTGAATTTTCTGAAAGCACATGCGTATGTACATACAGTTAAGTATGCAGTTTTGTCATTTGTAGTTTTGTAATTTTGTAGTCATGTAGGTAGGTAGTTATGTTGATGCTTCTTGTAGCTGAATAGATTGTGTAATCCATAGTAAATTGAAATGTTGCCTCACAGAAAAATGTGATCATTACTAACCTCATGTCTGCTTTTAGAAAGTTTCAGAGCCTGTCTTCCTCCTTTAGTCTTGGCTATAAATAACTAATGAACAAATGCCCCCAATTGTCCCTCAATCAGTGTTACAATTTACTTTTGTTTTGACAGGCCAGTGAATACATTGTTGTTTGCAAAGATAAAAATTAATTTTCATCTCAACTTGACAAACTAGTTGGTTTCTTCACTGGCTGAAGAGACTTTTTATTGACTTGAAATGGAAAACAGCGGAGAGGAACTGGCTACTTTTGTTTCAATGAATGAATGAATGAATGAACGAACGAACGAATTAATCAATGAAGAAAGCAAGCAAGCAATCAATCAAACTTTATATCGCACATTACATACATAACAATGCAATCCACTTCACAGAGAGTAAAAGCATAGCAATTTAAAATAAAAATAAATAGATAAATCAGTAAACAGAAGAAAAAGAACAAACAGTACAAATGTTTAGGCCTCAGTCCATAACAAGACAAGGACAGCAACAGCGGATCGATTAGATTTAATTAAGGAGACACACATGTGAGAGTCTCTAAAGTGAAAGACAATTTCCTGTGGCCTAAAATACATACAGTAGCTCTGACTAAGCCCGCGGCCACACTGACCCGTTGTGTTTGTCCGTCTCCGTTCATTTCAATTCATTTTCAATGAGAGCTGTCTGTTGTCTGGGCAGCGCTGATGACGTGTCCGTCTCCGTCAGATTTCCATCCATTTTGACCGACAGAAAGTTCAACCCAGTTGAACTTTTTTTGGACGGACGGATTTGTCACCGCAAATCAGAGGCGTTTTTTTTTTTAAATAGCGTTGATGTTCCAAAACACCCCAACGGACAGAAATCTATCCGTAAGTAATTCTGTCTATTTTCTGACAGATCAGTGTGGCCGCGGCTTAATGCTGACTTCCTGAGAACGTCATAATGATGAAGGTACGTCTGTTATTCACTAGATCAGAATACAGATATGAATATGAGCAGTTTGTAGACTCATCTGCTGACATCAGAGAGTAGCAAGATGTTGTGTTCTCTGGATAGGAAAAATTCTGCACAGCAACATGGAGAGTGTACAGGTCTACACTATGCCGGTGTTTTTATAAATCCACACCCATCAGAGTTACTTTAGCACTTTTAGATAGGGTTTGCTGTTTTGAACAGCTGCCCAGAGCCATATGTCAGCTCTGAGTGGACAAACAACACTCCAATTAACACTTGTCAACTCCAAATAATTGTCACTGAAAAATCAAGTCATATTAACACTGGAAAAGTTGTTGTGTGACATATCAGTGCAGCGTGTGTGTACAGCGCTACAGAATAGCAAAATCAGCTGACGACAATGTGTGACCTATCCATGGCTGAGGCTTTATGAGAAACACAAATGAACACAAAACATGCAGAATTCTCAGTCCGTACTTGAGGTGACCCTTGAGCAAGGTAGTTAATCCCCTCTTGTTCCAGATGTGAATGTGTATAACTGTGTGAATGTGAAGCAGGCTGTTGCTGAGCAAGAACATGCATGCTCAGTCAACCTTCCCTGGATAATAAGGGTAAAAAAAAATAGGTAGTCTAATTGTCTAATAGTTTTCAGTCGTAGAAAACCTTGGCAAAACAATGTTGCTCCAAAATCCTTGGGTTTAGCCGAATACATGCATGGACACATTGATAGAAGACATGACTGAGATTGTTTTGTCTGGCAAATTGAAATCTCCTGGACTCTTTTGTCTGGGAAAAGTGAATTATTGTGTGACATTTTGCTTTGCTGTTTATGTCCCACGCTGTCTATCTTTCTGTCTGGCAAGCTACTGTAGATGAGCCAGTTAGATCTGGGTAGTTTGCTAGCTTGTTGGCATTCATCTGTCCATCCATTCATTCACCATCCCTCCATCCATCCATTCACCATCCCTACATCCATCCACTCATTTTCCATTCCTGTCATCTATCCATCTTCTATCTCACTGTCCATTATCCATCTATCATCCCTCCATTCATCCATCCATTCTGTTACCACCCCTCCATACATCTCTATCACCTATTCATCCATCCAAAACAACACATATTTATGTTACTTTTTAACACAACAAGTTCTAATAATAATTGCATAATTATATATAACGTGGTGTAAGTTTGTATTAATATTAAAGGAAAAATCCTTGCTCTTCCATTAGCCTGCGATGTTCAATTATTTTGTGATAAAGTATTGTAATTAACTTTTTTGGTGTACCTACTTTCCCTCAACCAGCCTCATTTGCTTCTTTTTCACTTAGTGATTTCCTACATTTCCCATAATGACTTTCAACAACCCCCAGTCTGAGAATGGCCTGACCTTGTTGCATTCAGCTGTGTATGTAGTTACATGTGTAGGTGGAGAGAGGAATAGCGATAGCATAGTAAGAGTTTTTCCAGCCGAGAAAAAGTGAGAGTCGTGCCCCTTACCCAAAACACAACCTGTCTTGTGGCTGCATTTCATTCTGGTCTTTTGAGGCTGCTGTCAGTGGAGAAATTGGTATCTTTACCTCTTCTGCGATGGATTTCTCCCTGTATGATTGTTGAACTTCTGTGCAAAACGATGAGTCTAGAAAGAAGCCCTCGCTCTTTGAATCAGAGAGAGGCTGACACCAAAACCTGACATTTACCGTTGACGTTTTAGATAGATGAGACATTTTCTGCTATCAAACTCCATTGTAGCTGTGCTGGAAATATCTCGACGTGACGTGACATCATCTGCATTGGGCCAGTTATCTGCCGGAATAAGAAAAATACACCACCAGACATCAAAATGGGATCGGAAACTAAAGGTGCATCACCAATAGCTTTTAGGGTGGATTTTTCCTCTGACACACTCCGTTTAAGAGTAACACATGTGTGTTTTCCCAAAGGAGACACACAGATTGGCTGAATGTGACACATCCTTTTTAAGAGTGTATCCATCCATCCATCCATCCATCTCTTTGAAAAGCTGCTCTCTGTTTGCTTGTTTCATTTCCTCTGTAGTGAATTAGCTGTCAGAGGACTGGTATACTAGAGAGATGTGCTGAGCTCACTGAGCTGAACTTAGCATTCGATGGCACATTAATAGAAGATTAATTGCTTGGTGTGTGCATGTGTGTGTGTGTGTGTGTGTGTGAGAGTGCAACCTTGTGTGCATGTTGCTTTCTGTGTGTATATGTGCATAGGTGTGTTTGTGTTCACAGGTTTGCACAGGTGCATGACTGATACGGTGCATGCTCTCTGTGTTTGTGTATTTTTCATTCGATGAGTGTGCACATATAATTGTGTGTGTTCATCAGTGTGTGTGTGTGTGTGTGTGTGTGTGTGTTTACCACCAGTTAATTAAGGAAATGCTCAACGCCTGACTCAGTTGCATCTCAAAGCCACAAGCGCCTCATCACTCCCCGAGTCGAAGTCAGAGAGGGGAGGTGGCAGAGAAAGAGATCCCTCTGTCTCTCTCCACTCTTCCTCTCCCCTCCTTTGTCGTCTGTCTTCATTTTTCTCTCTGTTCCTCCCTCTTTCTCTCTCTACACTTTTCACATTTACTTTCTTTACTTTCCTAACTCCCTCTCTTCTCCCTCTCCCTCCATCCTTGCCTCCCTTTCTCTCACATTCTCTCTGCACTCACTCTTACTTCCTTCCTGTTTCTTTTACTCCACAATTTCTCCGTCTGCCTCTCTCTCTCTCTCTCTCTCTCTCTCTCTCTCTCTCTCTCTCTGTAATGGCTACTTTTCAAACGTCACCAACAGGCAATATGTCTCAGCCTTTCCAAATTACATTTCCCCTTCAGGCACATGTTGTAAACCTTGGGCCTATTTAGATCCGCATTTAATGACAATTTCCTCAACCACTCGAGAGGTATCTCCATCTTACTGGAATGCAGATTTGTCTAAACTGTATTTCAAAGTGAAACGAGACTCCCTGCTGTGCCTATAATTACACTCTGGTGACTTGGCAGCGGCACAGTGATTGAGCGACAAGCGTCTCGTTTATACCAAGGCTTATGCTAAATTATTTTATTGCAATAGTTGGAGAACAAATTAAAAAATATATAATTTTACTCTAAGGGAACAAACTAAGCAACATAATATTACAATATCTTGAGGACACAGTACAACACAAAACATAAAAAAAACAACAAAATAGCATCTGGTTAACATAAACAGACTATACTATCCTCCCATTCCCTCACATGCCATTTGGTGTATGTTTTTATCCAGGGTTAGGGTTAGGCCCAGTGGCAAACAAACACGTAACCCTGGCAATGTTAGTGCCATGCTCCATCCACTGAGCTACATAAGACAACAAAGCTCCCCAAACCATCACTAACAAGCCCACCAACTCCCTCCTGAGCAATAAACATAAAGCCATTGCTGAACAATCTTATTAACTTCATTTTAATAACAGAAGCTGTGTACCAAAGTTCTCTCAAAACTCTAAACATTTTGTTACATGTTACATATTTTTGTAGAATATCGTCGCTGTCAGGTAATAAAAACCTTGTATCTCCAAAGTGTCAACTTTTCAGGAACTAAGAAATAGCCTTTTTTTTTTTAGATGGATGACAACATATTTTGACATTATCCAAGGGGTTTTGTAAGGGTTTCATGAAACGTAAGAGGTCAGAAATCTTTCTCAACCCATAGAGGAACATCTAATCCATCAGGTTTTCACACGACAACAGTCATATGTTAAAATGTAATAAACGTAATATTTTCATTTTCACAACATTCCCAAGTGTGATAGTGAAAATGGGAAACTCATCTACCCAAATTGTATTCCTAATTTAAAATTTACTCTTGTTTTACTGTGGATTGAAACAGTAGGTGACTATGTAAGTGACACATAGGTATGTGCTTGTGTGTGTGTGTGTGTGTGTGTGTGCGTGTGTGTGTGTCTACAGACATTGCTATATGTCAAAAGTAGAGAGGAGAACTGAGAGCAGCTGACCAGCTGGGTGAATAGGGTGTTTCGATAAAAGTGATTAGGCCTTTTGGATAAAAGCTGCTACCAAAAGCATAACAGAACAGCGTCTCATTTATCCCCACTGCATTTAAATTGCCTAATTTGCACATGAAATGATGCAGCATCTTATGCCTGTATAAGTACTTTGTGTGTTGCACTGATGAGTGACTTTTTATCGCAAGTTGAACTACTGACTCCCTGTCTGTTATTATCAGCTGATGGTATATAGTTTGTAATATGTATCTTACTGTGATTTTATGTTAAGTGTTTTTATTGTGTTTTATTATTTGTTTTTGTTTAGTTATTTAATAAAGTTTTGAATTGAATTGAATAACATTCGAACCACTTAAAGGTCATCATATAATCCCACTCACATTATTCCATACCACCAAGAGGCTTCAATAGACATGGGACCTTAATAAATAAATCAATCAGCACTCCAAGGGAATAAACCAATCAGAAGTCACCATTGCATCCTGCTCCCTCTTCCTATTCGCTCTAGACGCTAACCTTCTCTTGCTGTGTCTCCATGGAAACCAATCAAGCAAGCACTCTAGCTCCCATGCCTCTTCAAAAGCTGGGGACTCTTGACGGTAATTGGCAGCATATGTATGTAAATGTTAACGTTTTACATTAAGACCCAACTTAATGAGCAAAAGGAGAGGAGATGTTACATCTTAAGAGCCCTGTTGGGTGAACCAGTGTTGCCAGTAATTGAACCACTGACCTTTTGAAGTGTCATCTTGAGGGGTTTGCTCCCATGAAGCCTGGTGGCTCGGTGCAGAGACTGGTGACACTTCTGGTGGCACCATTAGCAGAGCAAAATCACTGCGGGGCTTGGGGCGTGGTGGGGGGTGGGTTGGGGGGGGGGTGAAATTGACGTGCGGCATCCAAGAGGGGATACAAAAGTGAGAAGGGCACAATATAGAAGTGACGCTGTATTTTAAATTCAGGTTCAATACTTTATTCCTTCTTTTGAATCAAGCAGTGTGTCCGGTACTGTGACGTCTTCTTCCTTGGATTTTCTGCTATCGCTGCTCATGCTGACTAGTCAGTTCTTCTTCTGTTTATTCCAAACAAACCTGCTGCTGCTAGAAACGTGAAATGTATCACTCCCTGTGAGCCGGAGGATTTTTCCCAGGAAAGACCTACCAGACACCAGCAGCCAGTTGCACCAGCTGAACGTAAGCTCTATCGTAAATTAGGGTGTAAAGTCTACACTAACTGTTATTGAAACTAGTTAGTTTGTCACTAAAGCTGTGTCTTTGTTTGGTCGCACCATGAGACTTAAGGTACATCTTAACTAGTACAGTGTAAACGGACCACTAACCAAAACATTGTCCCAGACAGTGACGTTTTCCCCTGCCACACCGTTAATATAGAACCCGTTAATATAGAACCTCCTTGATAGAACCTCCCTGTGCCGCACCTAGAGCTAAAATCAACGACTATCATCTAACCATGGCTACGCGATAGCAACAGAAAAAGATTAGAAACCTTGGAAATTTGCAAACATCTACAAACACATCAACAAATAGGTATGTTATCCAGTATGAAGTAGGCTAGGATTCATGTTAGTTTGCCTCCTATACCCTATACCAGTCATCTAGCCTAGATAGCAGCCTACAACCAGGCTAGAATTAATACAGACAACAAGTGACATCAAGCGGTTTAACCGTTATTTTCAACAGAGCAAAAGTTAGGCATTTCCCCCTCATTAACCATTATTGATGGCTAAAGACAGTTGTAGATTTGTTATTCATCAGTTCAGTGATCTAAATTCATGTCCAAGATATAAGTCAGTGGTTCCCCCTGTCCCCCCGCAGTGTTGTCGCTCTCCATACTACCTGAATCTCTGGAGCATCTCTCCTTAGCAAGTGAAGTGAATTGAAGTGGAGCAATATACACATCAGGAATGTAGCTTGTTACATCATCAGGGAGACTGAAATGTTCGGATTATTGAAATATGCATGACAGACGTGTGGAAACTTTATGAAATCGCTGTATAAAGTACGTATTCTGCATAGATGAATACAAATAATCACCCCAAGTGTCTATAATACTCTATAATACTGGCTAACACCCAAGTCTGAACGCACCACCGGGGAAGCCTATAAAATGTAGCCTAAATTAGGCTCTGATGCTGTGTGCATATCTCTGCTCGGGGAAAACGAAAGCACGAGTATAAATCAAAATCATCATGCTGTTCAAAAGGATGTGATCCGTTGCGGAGGACGCGTTGCCGACATAAACTGCCCTGGTCCCTCCTGCTCCTCCAGCAAGTTATCCCACCTGTCACATTGATGCGCCGTGCCAACGGTTATTTTACAGAGGACTTTACACCTAGTAGGAGGTAGGTGTAAGTTTTAAGTTATAACTGAACTCTACGTTGTAACTATTTCAGTTGGTGCAACCGTTAAAATTTTAGTAATGCGTAAACTCGGACTTAGTGAGACTTTACGTTCAAACTAGCCTACGTTTGAACTTAAGTTCAGCTGGTGCAACTGGCTGCAGGTGTTTAGAACAGCAAATGTAAAAGCTTTCATGAACTGGATGGGTTGAATCGCTGTTGTGTTAACATCAATGGGTGATAAAGAATAGCAAAACATCAGAGGTGGGGACTCAAGTCACACGACTTGGACTCGAGTCACAATTTTTAATTGCTTGCGACTTGACTTGATGTGTGAAGAGAAGACTTGAGTGGTGGTGACTTGGGACTTGACTTTGACTTGCACTTTGAAGGCTTAAAAAGGTTTCTAAAGTCTTTACAAACGATTTTGCTGAAAATTTAATTTACACGTATGTGCCAAAAGGGCTGTCCAGAAGGCTACTGTTCCCATGGATACCGCACTGAGGATACACATCTGCATCAGAGCCATTGAGATCTGCATCGGCGAAAGCAGTGGAGGAATGGGGCTGTGAAATACGATTCTCTGTTCCGATTGGAAACCTGATGAGCCCGAAGGTATGTATGTTAATGGCTTAGATTGAAAGTTATGAGAGTTGTTCCACCAGACAATTGAATTTAAATAATGTTTTGTATGGAATGGGTGAATTTATAGGAATCAAACTCATAATGTGATTACAACGTCTTTATCCTATTAAAATGATATTGGATTGAAAAGTCCTAGATAGTTAGTTTTCTTTAAGATATTAAATTGATATTGGACTCTTGATTTGTTCTGACTTGACTTGCTGTTCTTCATTTAGACTTGAGACTTGACTTAAGACTTGACATTAATGACATGGACTTGACTTGGGCTTGACTTGGTAGTCTATATTTAGACTTGGGACTTGACTTGAGACTTGTGCCTCAAGACTTGAGACTGACTTGGGACTTGAGCAAAGTTGACTTGGTCACACCTCTGCAAAACAGACATTTATTTATATAAAAATGTCGCAGAGTATTACTTAAAATAAAGAGATAAAATACAGAAATGTACATGGCACATTAAAATGAACAATGCAAAGAGTAGAAAACTGAATAACCAGCGTCATGGGGTGGAAGCTTCAATGAAAGCCCGGTAGAAGCTGATCTCAAGTCAGCCTTCACTACTGCTGCTGCCCCCTCTGCATGTGAGCCACTTTCAATGAAAAAAACAGTTTAACTGGCCATAAAGCACAACTTTAAACAAAGGTTCTGCTAAAGTGATAGCCACTGTAAAGAGACCCCATTCTTGCATTTATCCTGCATCTATCCTCAATTAGTACTGCAGGATATTCTTTCTTGAATGTTATACAATGTTGAATGTTTATAATTGCAGCAGTAGTTCAGCAGGCATGCAGTACAAAGCAGGACATACAGTATAGGCTTCATCTGTATTCGGAGTAGTACAGCACACACAAACTGAAGACTACCAACAGTGTTTCAATTCCAATTTATGCCCTTTTGAACTTAATTGCAGTCAGCGGGTGCCAGGCCAAGGTAAACAAACCCAATACTAAAAAAACGAAAAACCAATCACCTGTAATGGTAAACACCAGGGACTTCTGTACAGTACAGAGGCGAAAATGAGAGGAGGAAAAAAAAAAAAACTTGTTCCCTCCAACAGCAGAAGAGCAAGAAAGGAAAAAAGGGAAATCAAGAAAAAAACACCTCCAAACAAAATGTATTCGCATAAAATAAATAAATAAATTCTCTCAGTGGCTTAAACAAACAAAATAAGAAAATATTGACCTGCAGAATGTGTAAATTACACATGCAGCCGTCTAATTCATTCTACTGACCCTTCCGTATTTTTCTGTGTGCGCTCTCTGGGTGTTTGTGGGTAGCTCAGCGTGATTATATTAAGAATCTTACGCACGCACGCACGCACGCACACACACACACACACACACACACACACACACACACACACACGTTTCATTTCAGTATACCTGCTGTGGTTGTTTTCACTAACAGCAAACGACAAACATCAAAAAAATGAACAAACAAGAAGAATATTGATAAGGCTAAAACACACTCATCCCCCCCCCCAACACACACACACACACACACACACACACACACACACACACACACATACACATACACACACACACACACACACACACAGCCCTCCTAAAATGATTGAATATTAATAAAACTAACACTCACACATGCACATGTGCAAACATATGTGCACTCACACACTTTTCTCTCCATGATTCCCGGCATGTATTTGAGATTGGTGGGGTATAACTCATTGTAATTTCACTGCAACACACACACACACACACACACCCCCACACACCTCTCCCTCCCTCTCTGCTTGACTTTCTATCTCAGTGTGATGGTATTAGCAGTCTGGGACACCCGCTGCTAATGTTATGAGCGGTCCAGACTAACTCGTAGACAACTCAACAGGCCTCTGAGAGGAGGCAGCCGCTTAAGCCCTCTTACCTACAGAGAGCTCCATGTCCAAGGTACTCAATGACCTGGCTTCTTCATGGCACTTAAGACGATGAGGAGAGAGATGAGAGAGACGGGGGAGACGGTGCAACACAGGAGCAGATAGTGAGATTTTCATGAAAAGAGTGTTTTTTTTTTGTTTTTTTAAGGCATTTCGGCATAATTTTCACAGCAGACACGCTGGGGAGAGGCAGCAAAGATGGGAGATGAGGTAGTCTAGTGCCTGGGTAAAAACACTATATTCTGCACACTGATGAGCATTTTCAGTTTAATTCAAATCTTAATTGTCCATGTATGGTGAAATTTGGTTTGCAGACAGTGTTTAAAATAGAAACACAGCAAATCACCACATTATAAACCATACACACAAACATCAGATGAGATGAGATAAGACCAGACAGAGAGCTGTACAAACCTATTGACTCCTACTATTCTTGTCTTACTAACTGGCACATTCTTGATGTTTGTATGCATGGTGTATGATGTTGTGATTTCTTATGTGGCCTGCTGGTTTAGACAGACATGAAAAGATCTGATCAGCACTGCAAACCCTGTCAGCGAACCAAAATTCCCTTATAGAACAATAAAGAATTGAATTAAGAGAGCGGGATGATATGCGACACAGCCTGGGAGCTGGAATTCACCCCGCAGTGTTAAAGGTATATGTGTTCCCTGTGGGTTCTAGTTCAGATGAAACATCAGGACGCTCAAGAAAACCTGGGTTTTAATCTGCGGTGGCAGTGATCTGATCGTTTCATATCTGTCTAAAGCAGGGGGACCAGGAAGGGGGCGTGTCTTTGAAGCCAAGTCTTGACAGAGAGACACTGTGTATGACTGTGTGTGTTATTAGCAGGCTCTCACACACACACACACACACACACACACACACACACACACACACACACACCTCTTTTCTTTCTTCCTTTATGTTATTAAACCTTTCAGATTTAATGAGTGTAACACCAAAATTTTTTCGACTGGATTTCGGTGCTACACTTGTTGGTTTAATAACATAAACAAAGTGATTCACTTAAAAAAAAAAAAATCAGCAGGATGACTAGTTTTTATATATTGTCAGCATCTGCTTTGTTCGTTTATGTGCTAGAAGTGTGATTTTCAGACCTATTTCACCATACAATGGCAGTGAATGGAGAGAGAAAAAAGTGCAATCCAAACTTAGATCTATCTAATTGTCCAATCGTCTCTACCGGAGCAACAGATAACAGAGAATCACTGATTTTGGGGTTATATCATGGCCAGGAAGCTACACAACCCAAGATATGAAGCATCGCGTTCATGCAGTTCATGCAGGACACGAAAGTCATACGCCCCAGCTGTAATCAGCTGACAGCCTGCTGATCAAATCAGCGTTTCTAATCAGTCATACACCAATCACAGCCCATTCTCACATCAAGGCGGTCCATTTAAATATGACTCCCTTCTACACCAATGCTGCCTCATTCAATGCTGCTGCTGCTGGCAAAGCTTTGCCTCCACCACCCCAGCCTCCACCTTTCTAGTTAAGAGTCTTAACATGGCTCAAAGGTTAAAATTCAATGAATAATTCAATGGTTAATGTATTCAATGTCTTGCTTTGGGCCCACTCTTGTACACCCTGGGGGGTTTTCTGGATCGCGCTCCCTGTTTTGGCTTAGCATGCTGCTTGGCTAATCCAGGGAGCATCTAAAGAGCGGAGCCATCAGCGCCAAGCATAACTGTATTTCCATTTGTTGCAATAAATGGTTAAATCTATGACGAAAGTGTTCCTGACTGAAATATCCCTTTAAGAGTCTAAAAGTCTCGCTCTTAATGCTATGAACAGTCCAGAGAACAGACCACCCAGATGCTAACCACAGGGGAAATCAATACCCGAGCTCTGGATGGAAGGCTTTGGTTCAATTCAGTTTATTTTAGTCAAATGCGTCTCTTACAGCCCCAAAGTATGTTAACGTCTCGCTGTCACATGTGCAAATATCCCTGTCATGTGGGTGTCAGCACTCACATCAAAACAAAAGTATATTGGAGTGAACAGAAGAGGAAGACTTGATGGAGGATGGAAATTTTTTTCGGAACTTTCTGAACCCACCGCAAGTCAACATACCGGTCTGTTTTTTTTTTTTTTTTTAACATTCACAAACATGTGATTATCCTTTCACAGCCTTAGAATAGGTTACACTTGAAACTCAGGTTTAGCTGTCATATGCGTGTCACATGAGTGAAAAAAAAAGCTCTTAAATCCGAGAAATTATTAGGTAAACAAAGCCAGCAGTGAGGTGAAAGCATTTTAATGGCTGGGTGCCATGCTGCAGTTAACAATTGGACTTTAGAAGTATCCGTACCAGCCTGTCTGCAAATCCAAAACATTTTCAATAAATTGCTGTTTTAATTGGAGTTTTAAAAGACAGCGAATCCAGTATTTCTTAGCCCTAACTCAGCTGATGAAAATGTACAGTATTCACAGATTGGCATCCTTTGATTCCTTAGAAAAGATTGCATCATATTTTCCACACGGTGTCTGTCAAGAACAGATAGGAGAGGTGCAGAGAAAGAGAGAAAATAATTTTCAACCTTCCATCACGCAGGGAGGACTGGAAAAAAGAGTGAAGAAAGAGAAATGCATTCCTCAGCCTTACTTAACATAGGCTGAGAGATGAAGACATGTGCATAATGCTCATAAAGCCAACTCGTAAAGTATTTCTGGCTGAACACGCTTTGATGAATGAACTTTTTAATTGGAAAAGGAGATAAACCAACATCCCTCTGCCATACATCGCGAATGAAAAGGAAAAGGAAAGATGTGGAGCTAAGCATCAGATAAAGGAATAAATGTCCTACGCACAGCAAAGCGTATCCTTCTTGGTGATGGCAAGAAAAGGAACAGATTCCATGAAATTCCAATGTATAGAAGGAGTCTGTAATGGTGATTTGTTTAATAGTTGAACGGTTTAATTCCAAAACACTATATATTCTTTTTTTTTTGTACATTTCAAAAACAAACATGATTCTCTCCTCAAAAACATTAATTTCTGAATTTTTTTTTTCTTTTTTCTTTTTGCCTTTATTTGATAGGTCAGGTAGAGGTTGACATGCAGCAAAGGGTGGATATGAACCCATGCAGCTGTGATTAGGACTTCGCCTTAATGGTTCATCCTTTACCAGCTGAGCCACCGGGGCGCCACTGAGAAAACATCTGAGGATGACTCATAACTTTAATAATAACCCATTATGTGCTATACTTTCATGCCAGCAATCATTTTGTCAGAGCAGATGTCAGGCTTTTCAAATGTTGGATACCTCATTTTGCAATGAAAATCTTCAGCAAACAAAAACCAGCAACTACCTTATAAGTCTTCTTATACATAGGTTTATACATTACATCATAAGCCTGCAAGCCCAGAATGTTTTTTAGAATTTTTATTTTTTATTTTTTAAAGCTGCACTAGGCAACTTTGCACGTTGGTGGCTCCAAATGGCAGTGAGAAGTAATTGTTTGAAAAATTTGAACTCCAACACTAAAATATGTAACATGACATCAGTAAACTGCACACAGCATGCTCACAGTTTACCAAGTGGGCCGTTATGTGATTGCTTTATACCAAAGGATACCAGGCCATGAGAGAGGCAAAAGATCTAAAGTTAGTGAGTCCAGCTTGCTGTTTAGGAGATGGTTTGTATTTCACTTCAGTTTTGCCTTTGCAGAAGTGTCCATATTCGATACCAGAATTTCATTTGGGCAAGTAGCAAGAATCTCAGTTAGAGAGGATGGGGTGCTCCTCTCCATTGCAGACCCACTTAGCCCCACTCACTTGCTGATAAGAGAGGTGTATTTTTACATAAAAATCTTGCCTAGTGCAGTTTTAAATGGGTTTTGCTAATGTGCTGGAGGACTGAAGTGTGAGCACCTCTCCATGGATAAGAGGGCTGTGTGGCTCCAGGACCGTGGACAGAGGCCAGAAGCCAGAAGCAGCCAGGCAGAGCTTGCCTGTCCAGCACCAGGGTCAGTTCCCCACCACCATGCTACACAAAACCCAGCTGCAAACACACAACACCTGAACATCAACATGTCAGCCTCGACCTTTAAAGCCAGGAAGCTCGTCAAGGAGTCGCCAAAGAGGAAAGAAGGTGAAAGAAGTTCTTAACATTAATTTCTATGTATGTGGGAAAGGTAGAAGATTGCAAGATGACATTTGGGTTTAGTTGTCCTCGTTAAAGTGGCAATCTGTGAGATATGTGTTTTTCTTTTGTTGTGGTGACATCTTTGGTGCCAAGCGGTCATTGCTGTGGTGTTATTGCTGCACTTCCCAGAGATCACCTGTTAATCAAACAGTGTGTCCAGTGCTGTGGCGTCTTTTTCATTGGATTTTACGTTGATGAAGTTTGAGTTTCTGTAGCTACCAGTCCTTTCCTTGTCTGTTCAGCCATGGTGCCTATCGCTGCTCATGCTAACTATCGAGTTCTTCTGTTTATTCCAAACCGCTGCTGCTGCTGCTGGAAACGTAAAATGCATCACTTCTCAGAGGATTTTTCCTCGGAAAGACCAAAATGTTTCATGAACTGGGTATAGGCTGAATCACTATCTTGTAATATAACTTGGCAATAGAGAGTCACAAATGGACTTTAATTTGTGTGAAAATGTTGCAAATTATTACTTTAAAGATAAGCAGCGCAACCTTTGGCCACTAGTTTTGAAATTGGTGCTAGTGAGCACATATGAAGAAATTAACTGTGTGGTTACATGTTGCATTGGATGAAGTACATAATGTACTTTTGAAAACATTAACAAAACAAACTTTGCACTTCTTTCTGAGGTGAGATATTTATTTAAAAAGGCAGCAACAACACACACTATCTTATTTTTGAGTGGAAAATAGAAATGTGTGTTCTTTCTTGGGAACATTCCATAGCGTAGCTTCAAGTGTGCCAACAGTAGATTTCACTTGTTTCATTTCGCTTGTGAATTTCAGTGAACAAAACTCTTGCTTGAGTGATTTTTACTTAGGTTTTGCCTCGCACGGTTGTGCATCATGTGGCACATGACAGTTGCATTTTGGCAAACTGGGATTCAGTCTTTCACAGAGCTTTTGTGCTCTCATAGAGTTTTCACATATCAGCAACTTTGGATTATTTAGAGAAAGTATTGTGTCATATATTATATTGCCTTCACGTAGCACTGAAAACCAGAAACATATTAAGAAATCCAGTATTTCATAGGCTGGAATAACATAAGTCTGGTGCAGATGTGATATTTCTGCTCAGGGAGCTGGAACCATATGGAATTTGATTTTTATCATGAAAAGGTTAGATCTCTGTCTCCTAAGGTTTCAAAATCAGATCTTGGCTTCCTGCGGCTCAGTTAGTAAGGTAACACCACGGGTGCTTAACATAAGCTTTGTCACACTGTCCCCCTCCACCCACCTGTCTCTCTCTATTTCATATATATTTTCATTTCTTCTCTACCTCCCCATATTGCTTTGCTCTCCTCTGAAAGAAGTTAATCTCTCCATATCTCGTTCTCCGCCATTGTCAGTCACTTATATCTGCTTGTCTGCTTCTCTCTCCATCTGCCATTCCCTGTCTGTCATTCATGAACATATTGATGCCATCTGGTGGACGCTTCTGTCCAAAGTGCTTCACAGTACCATATCACAAGTGCATTCAGTTTTAGCATGGGTGGGCCCAGCAGGGATGAAAGCCCTAATCCTGCCATTGTTTGCACCATGCTCTGCACATTGAGCTGTGCCTGTCATTGCTGTCACTCTCCTCTCCATCCATTCATCTGTGGGGAAGAAATGGAATGCAAGTAATCTTAAAAAAAAATCTCTTGCTCTCAGCTGTACCCTCAAGTCCAATGTAGGAAAGGAGACATGTTGAAAGAAGCATCTGATTAAAGCCTTATCACAGGTCTGCAAGTCCAGCAAAGTTTTGAATGAATTAACTACTTTAATTGGGTTGTATTTTGACAACCAGCAATCTCATCTGTGCCACTCCACCTTCTACTTTTTTTTTTTTTTTACCTTCTCTTACATTTCTCACATATCAGCAACTGTGGATGTTTTTCAGGGAGCTAGCAAGTTATATTTTCCACATTGCATTTGACAATAACAGATATTAAGGATGCAGTGAAACCAGGAACCTCATTAAAAAAATCCCCTGGGATTTCATCTTCAACTTGATTTTAAGATTATTTTTGAAATGGTATGTACATCTGATTTAAAAAAAAAAAAACATAACCAAGACTGAAAAAGGCTGCATACACACACACACACACACCTTCGGTCGATAAATTAAGTGTCTCTGGAGTGTGCATAAATAATCTTAACTTACCCGTCTACAAACCTCCTAAACTAAAAGTGGCAGAGAGCCTTTTTGAAGTTCAAGGATACAGATGTCGCTGTTGCAGAAGTCCCACTTTTCACTGCATGCTTGTTGAACTGCTGCTGCACTTTGGCTTCATCCCCAGGAGCAATCGTTAAGAAGAATTAAAATTTGCTTTCTTTTTTAGCTGTCAGAACTTCCAATAAATGGTCTGGTCATTGGTTGAGTTTGAGCTTTCTTGCAATATACTAATTTGGTTCTACTGTTAAACATTCAAGAAAGACCTGTCTGCAGTATTTATGTAGGATAGATGTGATAAATGCTTGAAGGGGGACTTATAAAATGGCTACCGACCATAGAACTAAGCATCAGTTAACTAATCTTACAAGTCTGTCTGCAAGCCCAGTAGGTTTTTAACATTTTAATTAGATAACATTTTTGAAAGGCGGAGAAATACTGCATTTCTCATCCCTTTATGACAAAGCCAAGGACACAGAGCTACTCAGAAAAATGGAATGAGAGCCTTGCTGAAATAAGCATCAGATAAATCAGTCATCTTACAGGTCTGTCTACAACTCCAGTAAGTTTTAATGAATTAACTTTTTTAATTGGGCCATGTTTTGACAACCTCAGATCCCATTCGCGCTGATGCAGTTTTTACCCTTGCTTACACTATAGCTCTCGCACATCGGTGGCCTTGCGTACTTCTGAAAAGCTACTTAATCAGCCCGCTCAATTAGATTCAGTTCTATACAAAAGTTTTAATTAGCAGTGTTTTTTTCTTTTTTTATCTGCGTGCCTTTTGACAATGTCATGAGAGAGATAGAGAGAGAGACCGATGATTTGGTCCTGCCCTCCGCTTCCTCTTCCCCCTCGCCGCATGTGTTTCGATGAGTCATCATCATGTGACTGTGCCAGATTCTAATCAGCTCTCTGCACCTGCTGCTGGTTTCTACAACATTACGCTGACAAACGCCGAAGATAATCAAGGTTGAAAGGTAGACATCGCCTCGCCTCGCCCAAAATAACAACAAGCACAGAGTCTGTACAGTCCCACGGCGCATTCGTGGCGATGACACGTACGCCTAATTAATTATCATTTTATCTGGATGTGATCTCGGCTCTCTGGCTCCCTAGCTGATCAGCTGCCGTCATTTTTCCTTTCAGTCCCTCCAGGAATTTGTGATTTTGTGATCACAGTAATTAATGCAAATTCAACCAATTCCTGCAAATCAACACGATGCTTGTAACCTTGGCCAATGTCTCAATCTAACCATATGTCAACAAACTAGGTCTGCCTTGGCCTTATAATCATGGCACTTTCCCTTGACTTGCTTTACTTGACTTTTTACCTATTCCAAAAAAAACACCTTAAACCTAACAAATGGCATCCAAATTTATGAGAAAACCTGCTAGTAGAACAAAGGACTCCCACACACTGTCTACTTCACTTGCAATTAGAAAAGATTTATTGGGAACAACGTTTCGGTACACAGACCTTCAAGAGAAAACCTGCTGCAAATTAAGCATTTTTGGTTGCAAAAATCACAAAGAATCTGTGTAAAATCCAGCAGGGACATGGCTTACTATTCAACTTTAGCAACTGAAGCATTAGCAAACAGATAATAACATGTTACATACAAAGAAACACTGCTTATACAGTAGTGTGCTTCATTATAAAATCCTTTGTGTTGTCTTACAATCATAACGATTTAGCTATATACAGTGTATTGCCATAATATTGCTGTATGGCAGCAGTCCATACCAGCTAATGAAGAAGAAGAAGATGAAGAATCCAGAAGTATGTTCTTCTGCTGTGTGACATCATCAAAAGTAGAAAAATCACAGCCAAAATGTAAAGACTTATAGTTAAAGTTAAATTTTCACAATAACAACTTTTACTTACTTGTATTAATACGATACTGCTCAGAAGAAGGAATAAGAAGGATTGATTTGTACAAAATGTGTTTTTTTTTACCACACCAGGATGAAGATTCATAGCATCCACTTGTAGAAGAGTGAAGTGTCTCACATTTTCTGACTTTGGCTTTTGAGGAGTGTGATAAAAAAGACAACTTGACAGGGCTTGTGGATGTACAACTTTACACCTTCGTGTGAAAACCTAGTAGCTCCTGCTTATTAATGTTTTTTTTTTCTTCTTCTTTTTATTATTATTATGTGAACAAAAGGTTGACACAGCCATTTATGTTCTGTTCAGGAAACGACCACAGGGGGCATAAAAGTCAAAAGATATTCCACATGTCAAACCCGCTATTAACTCATGGCATAGTGTTGGACGTAAAGAATAATACTGTTTATGTGTATGTATACATTTTCCCTAATGCATAATAGACTTATGAGGATGTTACTAACACAATATAAGTACGGGCAATTACATTTGCACAGTTTGTACTCACATTGGGTGCGATATTTTCATGAAGTAGCCTAAACTGTATTATTGTGTAATTATAATGCCTTTCCACAGGTTAATACACAGGATGATAGGTGTTACCAAACTGACTATTACAGCCAAAAGGTTTTCATCCAAACACAGTGGTGGGGTATTCATGAGCAAGAGCAATCAGTGTGAGTGAGCGAGCTGTGAACTTGACAGTTCATTTTTTAAAATTTTTAATTTTTTTTTTATGATGAGTCTGTCTTATCACAGAGACTACAAGTCCATTTCAATTCAACATACAGTGCAAAGAAAAACCTCCTCCAAACGGGGACAACTCTCATTTGGACTGAAAGCGGAGCAGTAATTGGAAAGCTTAATTGGGGAGATGGCATCTTGTTAATTGAATTAGCAGCAACTGAAAAAAGAAACTATGCCAATTCAGGACAATGTCACAGAATGACATTGAGAAATTGAGAGAGAGAGGGGGAGAGAGAGAGAGAGGGAGGGGAAGGGGGAGAGAAGCTGACAGGCAGACATGAATGATAGATAAACGGTAGTACACGGGGAAAAAAAAAGAGATGCAGACAGGCAGACGTAACGAGCGACGAGCGAACTCTCCAATGAGAGAGTAACTTCTTTCAGAGCAGAGGGGTTAACAGGGAGCTAGACAAGGAATGAGAGCGGCAGTGAAAGCAGTGAGAGAGGAAAGGAGAGGATGGGCTAGCCTTGAATACACCTGTAAAAGATCGTGTTAGAATGACTTTATAGGCTACTACAGTGTAGCACACGCACACATGCATACATGTCGGACACACACCCTTGGCGGTGCTCAGCCCCTGTGTCTGGAGGGTGAAACCCCAGGGAGAAACCTCATGGCTGATTACCGAATGAACTGAACTGTGTCCTCTTTCAGACACATCAATGTCAAGGTGTGTGTGTGTGTGTGTGTGTGTGTATGAGTGTGTGATGGAATGAAATAATTTTTTCTCTCGTGACTTCTCACTGACTGCCTCTTGTCTCCAGGTATGTGTGTTAGGGGTGTAATGACTATCCAATTCCAATCAGGGAAACCGGGCTGTGCAGGATACGGTTGTACTGATTCAAACGTAACGAGAGTTGGGTTGATTATTACCTCTGCCAATAGAGTTGGATGGGGGTTATGTGTTCGCCCCATTCTGTCTGTTTGTTTAGTCTAGTCTAGTCTTGTTTATTTATATAGCCCTTTATCACAGTCAAGTCTTGAAGGGCTTTACATACCATCATATACATACTACATCATACATATACTAGGTCATATACATACTTCATATACATTGTTTACTACACCATATACATACTACACATCATATACCACGTCATATACTACATTATGTACTACATCATATACATTATGTACCATACTCTTTTCTGTTAGCAGGATATCTCAAAAAGTTAACAATGGATTTGCATGAAACTTTGTGGAAAGACTGGTCATGGGACAAGGAAGAACTAACTTGTCGTACCAATTGTCCAAAAGAGGGCGTGGTGGTGGGTGTGGCTTCTCACAAAGTGGCATAAACACCATCAAACTTAAAAAATGTGTAGGTATCCAGCCATTGCATTTTATTCAGTTACTGCAATCTGTCACAATCTGTTAAATTTACAGAAACATTGTCACTTACATGTATGTTGTCAAGCTCCAGAGAAACAGCATATATGCCACATTAAACTGTGCAACTAGTCAGAAATATTAGTTATTTTATACAGGTGTCTTGCCAATGTAATGTTAATGACATTATTATGCTCGCATTGACATTTCTGTTTCATAGCTGGATAATGTTGTTTACTGCATGATTTTGTTTTGGTGTTTACCACAGAGTCACAATAAGGACACGGCAACCAGTAAACTCTGCACTGATCTTCATGGCACTGAATCAAATACAACCCTATTGTATTGAATAGTATCATATCAGATCAAATCAAAAACTGAAGGTCTTTCAAATAAATTTTCAGGAGATTCAGGTCAGTCTAATTGACCTGAAGGGAGATTCTACAGGCGTTTTTTAGGGAGTGAATAAACACAAGTTTTCTGTTTGCTCTTTTGTATCTTTAAATGTCTTTAAGCTGTGTTGAACCTTGTAAGTTGAATGTTAATTTGATTAGTGGGTTCAAATAAAGGATTCATGTGCGCTGAATGTGTATTCTTCAGCAGCAGTGCCCTTCCTTAAATTTCTAGTAAAAGAAAATTAATGGCTGTTTTGTTCTTCATCTCTCTCCAGTGACTTGGAAAAGAAAGGTTCTCGTTAGACAAATTTCAATTTCACTTCATTCACACTTTAACCTCGTCTTTTCTTTTATCAGTTACATTAATTTCTTTCATTTGATTAATTCTCAGCATTTTATTGACCTGTGTTTAATCGGCAAGGCCAATCATTTCATAATGAGAGAGCCGATGTTTTAAAACAAAAGTGTTAAAAAGCTCCTCCAAATATTAATAAAAAGGTAAAAGGGTAGTTGATTCAAAAGGATTTGAAATTTATTCCAATTTAAGAGGTAGAGGAGGAGTTTAATTGCTGCAGCTGGTGGATATTTGATAAATAATACGCTGAAGTTATTTTCATTAGCATAACTAACTGTTGATAATGATGTGACAGTGAATCAATCTTTTTCTGAGAGAGAGAGAGAGAGAGGGAGAGAGAGAGAGAGAGAGAGTAGCAGGACAGCAGGGAGTTCAGTGGTTAGAGAGACTGTCCCTTCACCAAAACATCACAGGTTTGATCTCTGCAACAGTGTCCATCAACAGGTGTGTCTCCTGTTAAGTGTCCTTGAGAAAGAGTAATCACAGGAGAAAAATGAAATGCTTAATAGACTCTGGATGAGAAGAACAGAGGAACAGAGGTGTATTATCATATATAAAATGCTTATGCAAAAATCCATTCACTGTGTAAATAAAAGTTAATATTTTAAAGCGAGTCTCTTTAACTTTCAGGGTAATAGGGTAGGTAAGATTGATTTGGTGCATGAGACCCAGAAAGCTGATGTGTTACCATGGCAACGGTGGTTGTGATGAACATTCTAACACGCATGGAACGATGTTAATTTACATGACAACATTAGCAAAATTCTATGGAAGCCATGTTATGTGTACCAAAGGAAATTACCATGATGCAGTTGGGAAGTGTCTTTTCTATCCATTCAAGTTCTGTGTGAAAACCCCACACTCTGTGATACAGTGTGGTACTTTGCAGCAGTTTGTGACACTTGGCTGTACTTTTTGTTATTTTTTGTTGCGTTACAGGAGCATGCCAACGTTGTCATTTCAGTTTCATTCATCACGCATCATCGGCATCATTCCAGCGGATTTTTTCGTTAATTTTGTATTGGGCTTCGCTTTTCTCACAATTCCGCTGACTGCAATACATTTTAAAGGAGTGTCTAAAATCAGTTTAACATGCCATTAATAACCTTCAGTTTGAGTGCCTGTTCTTATGCTCTAACAGCAAAACAATTGATGTTTGCTCACAAAGTAACTGGAATTAACAACAGTTAAGGTTGACCAGAAATCAACCTCTACTGGAATGCATTGCCAAGGCAGAAACTGCAAACCTGACCTTTGAAAAGTATTTTTGGAGCATTTTCTAAGCAGCTTCTCTGATTTTTTTTATTTTTCCTTAAATTAATGAAATGAAAAAAAGAAATTCTACGCATGAGTGACTGTATGATTGTCACAATGACAGATGACTCACATCTCTGGAGTGTGCTTTAGATATATTTTGGTCTTTTCTCATCTTTTTTTTCTCTCTCCCCATTGTTTTCTCTCGATTCTCTCGTGTCTTTCTCTTCACTCTTGTGTTTTCTCTCCTCTCCTCCTCTTTTATTTTCTTTCCTCCTTTTCCTCTCTTCTTCTCTTTTCCCCCTCTCTCATTTACTCCTTCACTCCTCTCCCTTTATCCATCCCTTCCCTCTCCCTTTTCTGTTACCCCGTCTCCTTCCTCCTTCTATCTCTCCCTCCTCCCTCTTCTCTCCTCTGCTCTCCTGTCCCCACATCCCTCTGTTCCTCTCGCCTCCTTTCTTCCCTGTCTGTCAATAGCATGAAGTTGCTGCACACTAGTAGCCATTATGCAAATATAATTTTTATTCAATGTATCAATCAACGATGTCTTTGTCATAAGAATAAAACTCCATTATAAGGGGGAGGAAACACAGAAGAAGACCAAATTAATTTTTTAAAAATACATTAAAGTATTAATCTGTGACAGTCTCATAGATGTCCATTTTGCTATACTCTCTATCACCATTTGATATAACACAACAGTGTTTCAACATAGACCCAGTAAATGAAAGCTTTTGCTGTCTAAACACCCGGTGTTGGACAGGCCTTCGCTGGGAAAAATCCTCTGCTGCTCAAGAAGTGATGTGTTTTTTGTTTTTGTTTGCAGCAGCAAGATTACCACTTATAGTAAAAATATTATTTGCATCAAGGCTAAAAACGTAAATGTGACCCATTTAATGAGAATCCTACACACAGCATATAACTCTCTTTTTCTCTGGTTCTTTCTTTCCTAGCTGCCACAATGCAAGGGAAGAATGGAGCATCCTTGGACTATGAGGTCATGTGATCTTAATCAGAAGCAAAGTGGAGAAAGTGAATAGACTCTCTCTCTCTCACACACACACACACACACACACACACACACACACACACACACACACACAGATACTTGAACACAAGAAACAAGAGGGAATAGGGAACACATTGACCTATTGGCCTGATGTATCTCTCAAGGCCTCTTCTTTCTCACTGAGAATAATACACACAATGCAGACTGAGAGAAAGAGACAGAAAAGGAGAGCGAGAAAAGGAGAGCGAGCAAGAACTATACAATATAACTATAACAATGTGCATCCCATTTTCAATTCACATATATGTTCAGTTGTTTAAATATATGTCTGTCAATGTCTTTTTCAAGCAAGCGTCTGCATGTGCTGATGTGGCTAAGAGACTATAGGATTTTCATTAGGCCTTGATGTCTGAAATGTGGCAGTAACGTTTATAGGCCAGCTGATGGCCTGTTAGTTACTGCTCCTGTTGTGGCTATCTTTCAGTGCAGTTGCTCTGAAAGATTGCTTTTTCCATTTCACATTTCTTTTGCAACTGGAAATTGCTTGAAATCGGTTTGCCAGCTAGCACAAGATTAATTTCAAGTTCCCTGGTTTTGTGATAATGTAAGTCATGTCAGTTTGATTTAGGTTGCACATATTGTTTGTTGTGCATCTTCATTCTAAGTGTCCTTATAGGAATAGTCTGTCATTATCTGCTCACCCTCATGCCAGTTGAAACACAGGTGAAGTTTCTTTGTCCGCATGACACACAGGGAGGTTGCCGCACAACTACACTAAACTTACAGTATTCCCAACAGCATTTGAAGGCAGCATCTGCTTGCTACTGTTGTGACTGTTGGTACTGTGCAGAGCAAGTGCTGAAAATGTAGGAGATAATGAGGTAAATATTGGACTTTTGGACCCACACTGCAATCATTTAATTGGCTTCAGAACACTTGGAATGTGCTGCATGAGCTGTTTGGAGTAATTTTCTGGTCTTTTTTTTTTGCCTTATTTGGAACTAAAAGGAACCAGGACCCGGCCACTCTAGTTGTTACATTATTTGCCAAGACACTCACAGCTGGCAATCATGTAACTAGCGCTAAGCTGGTTTTCCCTTGTTGTACTGAATATAATAGTTGCTAGCTTTGAAATTGCACATTTTGGCCTTGGCTTTGGCAGTGTTGTTTGTTTCATGCCAATAAAATAATCCACACTGAAACTGAAATTGAGAATTGAGAAAGAGAAAGTGAGTGAAGTGGAGAGAGAGATATAAATACGGATAGAACGAGAAAGGCTGTTCTCGGGATTTTTTTCAGATGAGGTACAAAAATGGGTAATGATGGAAAAGGAGGAAAAGAGAAAGGAGGGAGAAGAACGGGAGGAAGAGAGAAGTGAAGGGGGGAGGAGGGGAAGAGTAGGGCCAAAGAGAAGAGAGAGAAAAGAGGAGGGATGAGAGGGTGGAGGAGAGGAGGGGGGGAGAGGAGAGGGAATCAGTTATGATCAGTACGTTTGTTCCATGAAACACTCCAAAGCAATCGAGTAAAGCAAATTAATGCTTCTTACACTGAAGAGAGAGAGAGAGAGAGAGAGAGAGAGAGAGAGAGAGAGAAATGAGAGAAATAAGAGAGAGAGAAGAAGACAAATCCCTTGTTTTTCTACCCAGTGAGGATGTGGCTGACACAGATGTGCAGACTGCTTATCAATCACTCTGCCTTTCACTCCTTCCTCTTCATTTCTTCTCCACTTTCTGCTCCTTCTTTTCTTTCCTCTCGCCTCCTCGTCCTCTCCTTGACCTCCTTCTCCTTCCTCTCCTCCTCCCCTTCTCCTACCTCTTTCCTCCTCTTCCTCCCCTCTCCTTCCTCTCCTCCTTCCCTCCCCCTACCTCTTTCCTCCTCTCCCTTCCCTCTCCACCTCCCTCTCTTTCATCTCGCCCTCCTGCTTCTCTTTCTTCTTTACTCTTCATACTCTCTTTTTTCCTGCTCTGTCCGCAACCTCTGTTCCTCGCTCTCCCGATCCTCCAGACTCAGTGCGTGTGTGTCTGTGTGTTTGTGTGTCTGTGTGTTTGTGTGTCTGTGTGAGTGTGTGTGTGTGTGTGTGTGTGTGTGTGTGTGTGTGGGTGTGTGTGACAGCGGAGACGGATAGGTCTGTATTTAGGGAAGCAGAATATCAATAAACAGCGAGGGGAAATGCGCATATGGTCTCCTGCCTGTCTCGCCCTCTCTCCCTCTCTCTCTCTCTCCCTCTCTCTCTCTCTCTCACACACACACACACACACACACTGCTGCTTGCCTTAGGCGGTGTGTTGAGAGGTGGGTGGGGGGGATCGTTCAGGAACGCCGTGTGTTGCGTTCTGTTGTGTAGCGCCACAGGTTGCTAAACAAGGGGTTGAAAAATGAGCCAGTCCTGCAAGCAGGGCAGGATTGATCACCCGAATACCTCTTTTATCTTCTCTTCTTTTCTCTCTACTTTCTTTTCTTTCCCAGTCTTCTCTCTCCTCGTCTTTTCAATCCTCCCTTTCTTCCTCTCTCTTCACTCATCCACTCCCTTCCCCTCCTCTCTTGCCCTCTCTCCTCCCTTTCTCCCCCTCCCTCCCCTTTCTCTCTCCTCGCTGCTCTCTTTTGCCACCTATTCTTTTCTCTCTCCATTTACTTCTACTGTTCCTTTTTTTTCCCTCTCCTCCCCTGTCCAATTTCCCAGGTCCTCTTTCAATCCCCTTCCTCTCCTCTAACTTCCCTTCCCTTCCCCTCCTTCCTTCTCTCCTCTCCTCTTCTCTTCCTCTCCTTCCTTCTCCTTCTCCTCCTCCTCCTCCTCCTCCTCCTCCTCCTCCTCCTCCTCCTCCTCCTCCTCCTCCTCTCTCTACTCTGTCCTGACAGCAATAGAGGCTGTCCAATAAAACAGGCATAAAAACGCAATCCCTGTCTGGGCTCAATTTACACACGCCCGCACACACACACACACACACACACACACACACACACACACACACACAGGCAACATAAATCAGACATAAAAAGCCAATCCCTGTCTGCAGTCAATTTCCATAAAGATACAAGGAGGATGCGCTGGGAGGGGATGAGATGGGATTGAATGTATGTAATGTGTAGTGTGTGTGTGTGTGCGTGCGCACGTGTGGGTGTATCTGCTTTTTTGTTTACTTATACATACAATGACTGTGTACTACCATCCAGGTGTGCCTTTATACACATTTTTCTTGTGTGTGTGTGTGTGTTTGTTTATCATCTCCCAGGTGGTGTAGACACAGTGTGAATGCTAGTGGCGGTCGCTATGCTAATGATCCCTGTTTACATCACACATCACACCACAGGCTTCCTCACATTATCCCCATGGGACACATGCACACATGCGCGCACACATGCGCGCACACACACGCACAGTGTGACATATACACACACAATCACACACACCCGAACACCTATATGCACATTTTCACACACAAACACAACTTCTTGCATAGGTAAGTAGACTCTCAGAAACACAAACAGGTGCAGTACAGATAAATCTGCGTGCAAACACACACACACACACACACACACACACACACACACTGAGGTTGGCTCTCCTAATGAGGCAAACATGTTTGCACTGCTGTCAGAAACCATAATGTTTGATCAGTCTCCGTCTAACTCAGTAGAACTAGGCCTCTTCTCTGACACTTCCTGTGTGTGTGTGTGTGTGTGTGTGGGTGTGTGCGTGTGTGTGTGTGTCAGTATGCACGCCCCTGCATACTTGTGTGCACATATAGACATTTCTGCTTCTTCTTGCACATGTACAGTGATGTATGTGTGTGTGAGCAAAGGTGTGTGTGTCTCTGTGTTTACGTTGTGTTTTTGCATATGACCTTGTGGCAGTGTGTGTAGGTATGAGCTCATGTCTGTGTAGATGAGGCATTTATGTGTGAGTGTAACAGATATAAATGTCACCGAGTGATTAGGTGCGTCACCCAGTCTATATGTGTGTGTTTGTGTGTGCAACCTTGTCAACCTTGCTTGTGTGTGTGTGTGTTGGCACAAGCTGGTGTCTGTATATGTCACACTACCTGGTGTCTGTGTATGCACAAAGTGTGTGTGTGTTTGACACAGACTTCATGCATACACAGACACCAGCCAGGGTGACATAAAGACATTAGGTCACCCAGTAAAATTCTGCACAGCAAAATCTGCCCCCCTGGCAGCCATACTGGAGTTCTTGGCAACAACAGATGAGAAGCTAATTGCATTTCTAACTTGGCTACCTCAAAAAGAATATAGAATAATGGGTCATTTCTATACGATGCTCACTGGGAATTGATAATTTTGCCATGCCCATTGACTCTGTGTTTAGATAATCTCAGCTTGTCAGTAGCTAGCTAACCACAGTATCGGACCAGTCAAGTGTCAGGGCTAAATCAAAATCAAATCTAAGAATTTAAGTCAATACCTGTGTCCTTGTGGAGAAAGTTCTTCCCAAGTTGGGATGTGTGATTGACGTTGCACACGTAATCACACAGCTGTTCATTTTCCCATCTGTTTCAACCTGCTCTGTGCTATAGATTATAGTGTTGGTTGGACGTGATGTGACATTCTCGCAATGAATCTTGGGGCTTCCCATTTGTTCTCGTTGGCTGAGTCAGCATCCGATGCATCCTCGGCTGGCGAGTAAACTTGTTAACACGAGTGATTTGCACATTAACTAATGTTACCTCGGTGGTGGCTAGTGGCTAATTAGTTACTTTCCTAAATTAGCTGGCCAAAAACCAATTGTTTGTTCAGGTTAACTGAGCTGACTCTTCTCAAGCTACAACTCAGAGTGCTTTGGAGTAGAGACACGACAGTTCACTGTGTCACACTAACCTAAATTTGGAAACAACTCTACCTCATCAGACCATTCACTCTTAGGCTGGGGATACACCACACAACTTTTAAAATCATAACAGATTATGAAAAGACTGGGCGTATACACTAACCGACTGGTTTCTGCAGATTTTTTTATGACAACTGAAAAACTTGCTGTTGTTGTTGTATGCGCCACCATCTGTGCCAAAAAAAAGGAAGAAACAGAGGGCAAAATGCATTTGAGTGAAGTCGTGGAGGGGTAGACGTGGGGAGTATGGACTCTACAGACTGCAGAGGGAGTTGGAGGTGAGTAGCAAATGTGAATCAAATACCTTTTTGTACATACTGGAGCCAAAGCTATTAATTGGGAGTAGAGAAAGTTTGTAGGCTATGTTGGCTAGGTATAACACTGTGGTAGAGATAACGTTAATTGGGCTCATAATGACATTCTTTGTTCAGTCACATTGCCATCATATTGCTTGACAAGACAGCATACAGATTTGTGTGGGGGCCAAATAGGTTGCCAGACGAGCAATGTTGCAAAACCGGACCATGTACGGTGTCCGGTCGTGACCACCAACCGGACATGTACAAATAATAGGAAAGGTTGAAATCTACAAATGTATTGTATGAAGAACAAACTAGTTTGTTTGCTCCTTGGTGTAGGTAAACGCCCTTGCTGTATTGGCTTGTTATAGCATGTCCATGGGGCATCTTACAGCACTACATGATGTCAGTTTTCCATGCCTTGACTGTTCTGTTTGTTATTGTCGGTAGGCAGAAGACAGGGCCGGCTTCAGGCAGATGCTCAGGATGACCTCAGAGGAATTTGATATCCTCCTTGGAAAAGTCGAACCTCTGATCACCAAGCAGCACACCAAAATGCGACAGGCCATCACTGCCAGGGAGAAGTTGTCTTTGACCCTCCAATTTTTGGCAACAGGTGTGTAGCTGTGTTACGGCCGTAGTGTGGGAGTGTGTGTTTCCTGTTCTTACCTGTTTCTCTCCTCAGATTACCGCCCTTTCCCCCTCCTACCGTTGCAGCGATTGTGTAAGTGAGCACAGGTGTGCTCATTTACTAATCAGGCCTGGAGTATAAAAGACCAGGAGGAACAGACAGATGTGCCAGTGGGCCAGTCAGTGTGTTTGTTAGCGTTGTGTTTGTGTTAGTCTTAATTTAACTTAACTGTTCCTGTGTTTTATCTATCGCCTTCTTTATTTTCAGAGAAGGTAGTTTTCAGTTGGCGGTTTGAAGCCTTTTGTAACCCTTTATTGAAGTTGCTAATAAATCCTTGGTTTGTTTATAAACATCGAACAAAAAGTTCGGAAATTTGTGTTTGGTAGATTATTTCTCTGTTGTAACAATGCTTCTTGGCAAGACATTTTATACTGTTGGAAAGCCTGTTTATTTCCCTTTTAAATGGTGCCCCATTTGTAAGGAACATGCATTTGTGGGATGAGCAGCACAGCTGAGTATGTGGGTTGCGCTCATGAAAAATTTGCCAAATCTTCTCTGACAATGCCAAACAGCTTATTCTGCTGTTGCTATTGACTCTTGTTTTGAGCTTCCGGTACCCCCAGGTGCTGACAATCAGGTACCTGATTGGCACCTGATTGGCAGCACCTGTGAGCATGGGCCCTGCTACAGTGGTCAATTGGTGTCTGCTCCAAGAATCGGCATGCCACGTTTGTCTGATCTCGATAAGGCCTGTGCGATAGGGCAACTTCAAGCTGGTGTTCCACAAAAGCAAGTTGCGCCATTATTTGGAGTGAGCCATAGTACCATCTCCAAACTGAAGGCCAAGTTCCATGAAACGGGGGATGTCAGAGACAGACCGCAAAGTGGGCGTCCCAAGAAGACGACACCCCAAGAAGACTGGTTCCTCACCCTTTTAGCACTTAGGAACCGTAGGCTGTCTTCTACAGATTTGCAGTCAAGATTTACAGGACGATATGGCACACGGCTCTCGGCCCAGATGATCCGGAACAGACTGCACGCAGCCAATCTCCGGGCTCATAGGGCTGCCAGGAAGCCTGCCATGACTGCCCTTCACCGTCAGGCCCGTTTGCGCTGGTGTCGGCAACACCTGCACTGGAACCTGAACATGTGGAGGAATGTTATGTTCAGCGATGAGTCCAGATTCTGCCTATGGAAGTTGGATCGTAGGGTCAAAGTGTGGAGAAGACGGGGAGAACGCTATGCTGATCGCTGCACCGATAGAGTAACACCTTTTGGTGGAGGCGGTGTGATGGTGTGGGGCGGCATCTCCATCACTGGAAAAACGAGGCTTGTCATCATTGGAGACAATCTCAATGCAGAGAGATATCGAGATGAGATTCTGCAACCAGTGGCGATCCCATATCTCCACAGTCTGGGACCGAACTCCATCCTCCAAGATGACAACGCTCGCCCCCACAGAGCGGGGTTTATCAGAGACTACCTCCAGAATTTGGGAGTAGAGAGAATGGAATGGCCTGCCAACAGTCCTGACCTCAACCCAATTGAACACTTATGGGATCAGCTTGGGCGTGCTGTTCGTGCTAGAGTGACCAACACAACCACGTTGGCTGACTTGCGACAAATCCTGGTTGAGGAGTGGAATGCCATCCCACAGCAGTGTGTGACCAGGCTGGTGACCAGCATGAGGAGGAGGTGCCAGGCTGTTGTGGCTGTGTATGGTTCTTCCACACGCTACTGAGGCTCCTGACTGTTTGTTAAATGAATAAATTGTAAAATTGCCAATATGTCTTGTTTCTTCCTTGTTACTGATCGACTTCAATCATCCAATCCACCAAACAACACCAAACAAGAGTCAATAGCAACAGCAAAATAAGCTGTTTGGCATTGGCAGAGAAGATTTGGCAAATTTTACATGAGCGCAACCCACATACTCAGCTGTGCTGCTCATCCCACAAATGCATGTTCCTTACAATTGAGGCACCATTTAAAAGGGAAATAAACAGGCTTTCCAACGGTATAAAATGTATTGCCAAGAAGCATTGTTACAACAGAGAAATAATCTACCAAACACAAATTTCCGAACTTTTTGTTCGATGTTTATAAACAAACCAAGGATTTATTAGCAACTTCAATAAAGGGTTACAAAAGGCTTCAAACCGCCAACTGAAAACTACCTTCTCTGAAAATAAAGAAGGCGATAGATAAAACACAGGAACAGTTAAGTTAAATTAAGACTAACACAAACACAACGCTAACAAACACACTGACTGGCCCACTGGCACATCTGTCTGTTCCTCCATTGTTACAACAGAGAAATAATCTACCAAACACAAATTTCCGAACTTTTTGTTCGATGTTTATTACCAGCTAATTATCTTTTCTATCTCTCTCACACACACAATTGTAGCATAACTAGTGAGGCAGCTTGTAAAGTAATGTAGAGAGCTAGTAACTCTCTCTCTCTCTCTCTCTCTCTCTCTCTCTCTCGCTCACTCACACACACACACACACCTACACCTGTAGCTATAACCAATAGCTGGCTAGCTAGCTAGCTAGTAATCTTCACTCACCTGGTAGGTTCAGGGCTTCGGCTATTGCAACCCAACTTTTGTCTTTGTCTGTGCGGTTGTGGTAAGCCTTGGAACTGACGTTATACAGTCACTGGTGTTCTTGCCACAACTCAATTAACCTTTCTTCCATTATTGTAGTCCAGTGCACCCGCGGACCCCTCCCTTCTCTGTTTGCCATTTTCTTTCTATTTCCTGTATCCCCCCTCCTCTCAGTTTTCATTGGCTATTGACGGGACGCATTCGCATTTGAGTTGTTGACGAGTATACACTACCCGACTGCGTCCAGATTCCGCTTGTAAAAATCAAACATGTTTGATATAATCGTAGTGGCTCTGACTCACGTCGGGAGGCAAGAGATTACAGTCTGTTCCCCTAATACACATACACAGATTTTCTGTGCCAACTGGCCATGCCGACTGCCCCAAAATCTGCAGACTAATGCAGACCAGGACAGACTCGGTTGTCTAGTGTATCCCCAGCCTTACCTATGAGTCGGCAGTTTTTTCGTGGGTATGCTTTATATTGCATGCTTGCTGAACTCCGTCCCCAAGTGAAAATGTTTGGAGAAAACAAGTTTTGCTCTTTTTTCAGCTATCAGTACAGTACAGTACAAGGACTGGTTTGGTAATATTTGGTTGAGCGACACTGTAGTTTTGTAATAAACTAGTTTGGTTCTACTGTATGAGGTTCAAGAAATAATTGTCTGCAGTACTAATGCAGGATAGATGCAGCAAGGGAGGCTTTTACAACGGCTACTACTGTATAATTGAAATTCAAAGCTGACTGATTTCAATACGAGACAAGGTACAGTCTTGTAACAGCAAAATAACAATGTCCTGTCTTGTTTCACTTTTCATGCTGGGTTAACATGCGTTTCGAAAGGTAGTGAAAAGTAAAATTAGATTTGTTGTTCTTAACTACACACACACAGATGTGCTGAAAATTACTTTCTTTTAAAGAATGCAGCGAGAAGGTAATTGGCTTTGTTGTGGCACGGCAGCTGGTATGATTGAGCCTGGAAATCAGGCATGCGCACACACACACACACACACACACACGCACACCGAAAAATAAACCTATAGATGCACATGCTGCACACATTCACAAGCATATACACATGCTTGGACATGTACGCATGTAGCACACACACACACGCACCATACAGACACACCCACACATACAGTGTATTCACACACCATGGGGACACACCCACCTATACATTCACAAACCATACACACACAACATGCACTCTCTCTTTCTCTCTCTCTCTCTCTCTCTCTCTCTCTCTCTCTCTCACACACACACACACACACACAGAGCACATGTCAATGAGGGCAGTGTGACCTATGTGAGCTAAGAGCAACACTCCACTTTCCTGTAATAACTGGTGCTACATCTAATCCTATTTCCATTAGGCTGATGCTTCAAAAGTGTGTGTGTGTGTGTGTGTGTGTGTGTGTGTGTGTGTGTGTGTGTGTGTGTGTGTGTGTGAGATGCCTCCTCGAATGTGAGTGTAATGTGTGTGCATGTGCAGTGTTTGTGATTGTGTGTATATAGGTGAGGATAAAGACTGAGAAAGCATGTATGTGGGTGTGGGTGCGTGCATTGGGGTGTGTTAGGTGTAGGTTGGGATGTATTGGGTGTAGAAAGTTTGAGAGTGTGTGTGTGGGTTTTATAAATGAAAGCATGTTTGTGTGTTTGTGTATGTGTGTGTGTTTGTGTGCGTGTGTCCAGACCTTAATTCTCTTTCTGCACTGTAGAGTGCTGATTCAGCGAAGACCTAGATAGACCTGCTCAGCTCTGGCCAGTAGGCTACTTCAATTGGGCAAACACAACCACCCACCCACTCACTCACACACACACCTACACACACACACACACACACACACACATGCGCTAATGCATACACAAAGATACACACTCACAAACACACACACACACATGCACGAAAGCAAGCGCAAACACCATCTCAAAGTCACAAAAACACATGTAAGTAAGCATGTGCCTGAGTATACATGCACACACACACACACACACACACACACACACACACACACACACACACACACACACACACATCAGGGTCCCCAAAGATCTGTCTAATATATGACACAGGTCCAAAGCCAAGTTTCAAATCTAGTCATTGTCCGTATTCTCCCTGCTAATAAGAGTCAAGATTAAAATTCTGCAACTTCAATTTGCAATTTAAATTCTCAACAGTATTCCTGCAGTAATTCTTTATAGTGTGGCTGGAGCAGTGACAGGGCTAGAGTACTCAGACAGCAAATGCTTTCATTCCCAAGGGGAAGAAGTGCTTTTCTGGACCTGTAGTTAATGTAAAATGCTCAAAGTATTCTGCTCTACAAAACCAAACTGCTCTAAGTGTGTGTGAGCAGTGAAAGTTGGGAGAAATTACTTTGAAGTTTATCTCCTGCCGTGTCAAAAGTATCGCTGGTACAGATACGCATAGTACATCGTTAGTAGCATTTATGGTTGCAATTTTTGTTCATATGAAATCTAAACCCTAGTCTACACCATAAGCCAAAATACGTTTCATGCCGCCATAAGAATGAGAACACAATAATTTTGAGTCTGTTTCTGTGTGAACAACCTGACAGTGTGCCATCAGGTGACAGTAAGTCTGTGACAATGGGGTAAATATAATTGTAACTATTTTCTTCCATGATTTTGAAAATCTAACAACACTGGATTGTACAGAAAGTGTGTCTAGGAAAAGTCATTGAGGGACAATGTTGCACATTTTTGAAAATTCTGATATTTCAGTTCTCATCATTTGACAGCTCGGGCTTTCTAGTGTCAAAACACACAACAAGTAGTTACTGCTGTTTGACTCTGTGGGGTTGTGTGATGCAATTATTGTATAGAATAGCAAGCTGGTTAGCAATGGCCAAGGTGGAGCATTGTGGAGCTAACATGGCAGCCACTGCAAACTGTACTGAACCCCCCCCCCCCCCTTTTTTGTAGGATGGAACAAAAGTGCAGCAGCAGCTCAGCAAGCATGCACTTTAGAGTGTGCCTTCTATAATGGCTTCATCTGTACCATGTACTTACAATGTTATGGATTCAAATCTCTCTCATAATTTGGAGTTCAGGATGAAATTTCTGTGGGAGAGAGTCTCACGTTCTACTAATCTTCTAACCTCACAGCGGTGCACACGTTTACACACAGCTCTTCATTCCCTTTTTTCTCTGCAGGAGCAATGTTGGTGTGGTTCAATCATCCAATTATCCAATCATTGCACTCACTGTTGGGTACATCACCCACTACGCACCTCTTCACCTCAGTCATTCACCTTCACAGTCAATTCTCCGCATGCGCCTTTCATATCCCATCGCCTCCCTATTCTCCTCCCAAGTCACATCGGTATCTCGTATTCATTCTCCTCTCCAGTAATATCAAATACAGTCTATGCATTTCAATTTACCTTACCACATGTTCCCTAACCCTCATCCCAGGCTTTAATATGAGAAAACAATGAACATGTCATCCCATCACAATCTCCCTCTCTCTTCCATCTTTCCTCTCACGCTCAACTTTATACTATCTAATAACGCAGAGACTCCATGAAAATAAAATTCCATAAAATTGGCATAATTATATAAATAATTGGAATTGGAAGCTGTTATATTGTAACACAAAACTCAGTGGGACAACAGTGGCCACATCTGCACATTGTTTCAAAATGCTAGGGCCCAATTATTGTAGCTTTAACCTCATGGTTTTTAACAGCTGTGCTCAAAGGCTCATCGACAAGCCTGTTATTGCTTGTTAAATGACAAGTCCAGCCACCTTATGTCTGATTACCTTTCTTTCTATCTCATCATCGCTCTCTCACACTATGTCTCTGTTGCATCTGAGGCTGAGCATCTTGTTTGGTTAGAGATAATATGGAGAGAAGGATAGATGGAAGAGTGTGGGAGAAATGGAGCAATCAAAAGGAGGGAGGAGGAATGCATAAATGAATGGATGGATGAAAGGAGGGGAGATAGATTGAAGGTTTTATTAAGGCAGGGAGGATAGGTAGAGAGAGCAATAGAGTTGTCCTGCTATAGCTGTAACAGTAATTCAACATTTTTTTTAGTATGTATGTATGACTGGAGGGATGGAAGGTGGAGTAAATATTAATTGCTATCAGTGAATGTTGGGATGGATATGGGTGGACAGAGCAATGTGGAAGAGGAAGATGATGGATGATGGCAGGATGGTTGAATGGGAGAGAACGATGGAGGCAGGGAAGAATGGGTGAGGGGAAGGATAGATGGATAGAAGGATGGATAGTGGGAGACAGCGTGAGACAGGGATAAGAGGGTTTTACTTATGTGATGTATGTATGGATGGAAAGATTAATGGAGGGATGGAAAGTGGAGTAAATATTAATTGTTGTAACAAGATGTTAACTGCGCGACTACTGTCCAATTAGTCAATGTTGAGGTGTGTATTGAGCAGACATGAATGGTTGAGTGGAGGGACATAAGGATAGAGTGATGGAGGGAGGAATGAATGAGAGTTGTCCTAAATGTTAGTTGGAGTAACACAACACAGGCTCAAAAAAGTCATGGAATTGAGCATAAACTTTGAAATGCGGATTATGGGTGGTGAATATTATGTTCTCCACTGCGAAAGGATTATGCAACAATAGAACAAATTGGACACACCATTTTTTAAATGTTTGTCACGTGAAAAGGTTAGCTAATGGTTAACCAACTTAGGTTGAGGTTAGGGTTAGGCAACCAAAGCAATTTGGCTAAGGGTTAGGGTTAGGTCATGCTTAAATAAAAAAATTAGTGTTGAGTGCTGAAAATGAAAACTTCACTATAAAAACTGTTAACATGAGCCTGTGTGTGAACTCATGTTGTGTATCTTCCACATAATCCTTTCATGCTTGGGAAACATACAGTATTTCCATCATTTTTTTTTTTCCAGTATACAGTAATTGCCCTATTAGTGAACCTGTTTACAGCTAGCATGCATGTATAGATGAAGGGAGGGAGGGCTGGAGGGGTGGAAGGAGGATGAGTGAAAATAAGTTGTCCTAATGCAATACAGTACCTACAGTATGATTTTGTCATTGAGTTAATCCTGGAAGCATTGTCCTTCTGCTTTACTTAAAGATAGAGGCTGACATTCATATTTGTGTCATGATTGTGTCCTGGTCAAGAGAATAGGTCTCCAAAATATTATTTCATATGCTAAATGGTAGTGGTTTGTACATTTTACTTTTTTTTTTTTTTTTTTTTTACATTTCAGGCATTTAGTTAGCATTCTTATCAAGTGTGATTTACGATGAGTACAGCAGTATAATGAGCTAAAATTCCTAGATCTGCATCATTACAAGCAAAGGAGTGCACAGGTCAGAATTATAGTGTTCAGATAATATTCTTATGAGAGAAGCGCTAGAAAGAGAAATATAAATAAGGGATCAGGAGAGAGAGTTTTTAATGAGAGCAAATAAAGGTGAGAAGATGTACGAGGGAAATGTGTGCGGGTGAGTATGATTATTAACGATTTAGCGGGGAGTGGATAATGTGAGTTGCTTCTTGAAAACGAGTGGGAGGGTCACTCCACCACTGGGGAACCAGGAAGGAAGAAAAGTATCCGGGTGAAGTGATGACAGGGCCGGCATAGGGCTGGACCATGACCTGGAGGTGTGAGGGAGAGGGTGTGCAGTGTGTTGTCCCGTGTAATGAGGGTCTTGTGCCATTAGGTGACCCACTGTGTCCTGTCTTGTCCTGTCCTGTCCTGTTTCCCTTGAGTCCTGTCCTGGCCATTTTTCTGTCTTGTCTTGTGCCATAGTAACTACTGTCTTGTCATGCTACATCTTGAAAAAAACAAAATTGTAGCTTTGTGAAATTTTAGCAAGGTGGTCCCATCAGTCAATTGGTGCACTGTTCTGGCTTGTAATTTTACAAAGGAAAAAATATGTTTCCAATAAAACTGTGCTTGTGCTAAATGCATACATAGATGTGGCATGACAAGACGATAGCTACCTAATGGTTACAGGGTAAATATTACACAGGACAGGACTGGGAAATGGACGGGACAGGACACAAAGGACACAGGACAGAGCAAGCCACAGTAGCCACTTAATGGTACATCTAACCCCTACTGAGGTACAGGGTGTAGGACTGGACTATGGCCCGGATGGGGGTCTAGGGCTGGACCATGAACATTTTACAATATTAGTAGCAAAATTCTTTAAGTCTCATAGAGGCTAGCATGTATGGATGGATAGATTGATGGATGGAGGGATGGAGGGATGAAAGGAGGGTGAGTGAACATGAGTTGGTCTAATGCGATAGCTGTGATATAATATCATCCTATTAGTGAGGCTTGGGGTGTGGAGCCAACTGTTATATATCGCCTGAATGATGATGAAAATACTGTGGGAGTATAGCTGTGGCCTTGGCATATAATTGTAATAATAAGAGTGTGTGTGTGTGTGTGTGAAAGGATGTGTGCGTGTGAGAGATAGAGAGAGAGAGAGAGAGAGAGAGAGTCTCAGAATGTATGCCATGCAATGTCTGAAATATGACTTTTGATGTACTGTATGTTAATGTTTGTATGAGTGTGTGTGTGTTTGTGGGTGCGTACGTGTGTGTGTGTGTGTGTGTGTGCACCTGTGGTGTTTCTCTTCACCTCAGGGAAAAACAAGCATCAACCACAGGATGTCAGGTTCCTTCCTGCGATTTGTCTGCTTCCTCCCCATTCAGACTCCTGATAGGAATGTGTGTGTGTGTGTGTGTGTGTGTGTGTGTGTGTGTGAGTAGAATAAAAAAGGGTCAATTTGTGTGCATGAGGTTGTACCTACTGTGTGTGTGTGTGTGTGTGCATATGTAAGTAAGCATAAGCTAGGGGCGACTGTTCTTTTAGTGTATGTGTGTGTTTGTGTGTGTAAGTGAGAATCAATTTGTGTGCATGCGTGTTTGAGGTAGTACCTTAAGTGTGTGTATGTGTGAGTGTGTATATCAATATGTGTGCTTGAGGTAGTATCTAGTAGATGTGTGTGTGTGTGTGTGTGTGTGTGTGTGTGTGTGTGTGTGCAAATCAGTTTCAATTTGTCTGCATATGCTTGAGCTAACATCTCGTGCGTGTGTGTGTGCTTATATGTGCCTATTGGATAATGTGTGTGTGTGTGTGTGTGTATGCGTGTGTGTGTATGTGTGTGCGTGTCTCCAGCCTTAATTTGATGTCTAAATAAGTGGTTGCTGCCCCCAGGGGTTCCCTAGCGATATATATCACCGCGGCAACAATGGAACTGTCGCTGTCATCGTCCCCGGAGACCCGCCGCTTGCCCGCTCATGCGTGACCTCGTGGGAAATGCGGACCCGGCGAACAACACACAGACGCTAAATGACGCATGTGCACACACACACACACACACACGCACAAGATACATGCTAGCCTATATACACAGAGAGCGTTTCTTTTTCTTTTCATTTCTTGATGTTCACCTTCTTTTTTGTCCTTATACCTTTTCTCTCTTCTTGCTCTCTCTCTCTGTCTCTCTCTCTCTCCCTCCTACCCTTTCTCTTCGTCCCCCTTTTCTCTGCTACGCCTCTCTCTCCCAAGGTGAGGTGTCTGACAGTTGGTTTAGGTAAATCGGTTTGTGGTGGAAGTGTCCAAAACAGCACAAAGGGAATATTGAGAGGACCTTGGAGGGATCCACTTAGAGAGGAGAGACGAGGTGGAGGGAGAAGGGAGAGACGGACAGGCAGACAAAGTGGGAGGGATGGAGGGATGGAGGCAGACAGCGAGGGGAGAAGGCACAATGAAGAAGAGAGAGGAAAAACAGAAAAGAACGATAAGAGAGAGGCGGATGGAGGAGAGAATTAGTTTTAGTAGTTTGGAATACAGAGGAAGTGAGTGAGAGAGGAAGAGAGCGAAAGTCTGCTCCTGATTTTACCTTTTAAATGTCTGAACATTTCAAAAGGAACATTTTGGAGATATTCAAGCTGAAGGGAATGAACATTTTAGCAGGGAGAAAAATACATTAATTGCATAAAGCTGCATGTTCTTGAATGAAGACCACAGACATTTGTTGAAATCTACAAATCTAAAAGCAAAAATAAACTTAAAATATATAAAACCAAAATAAATGTGATAAAAGAGAATTAATTCAAATGAATGGAAAAGATATAGGACACAACAACTTTTTGCTTGGCTTTTATGTCCATAGCAATTCTTTATCAATATCTTATTCAAACCTGCACATATGAAGAGGTTTTTGGGGTTTTTTAACTCTGGGATAGAACTGTCCTGGTTAAGGAATAGTGTACTTTCACTATTATTTCATATAAAGGTAGTGAGAGTGAGAGAAAATGTAGAAATAATCATTTCAGTCTCACTGATATCTATTTGGGGGGCTTTATATGAAAACATTTGGGAAGCTGTTATAGACTATAGACAGCCTGCATCTCCAATAGATAGCTTTCAGAAATTGAATTTGACCGGATAATTTTCCCATTTACACCAACGCACGTTTTACATTTACATTCCGCATTTTATTAGAGCAGGGATCAGACCTTTCATCTGTGGCTAATGACCATTGTTACACATCATTTGCAGTAGATTTTGCTTGGTTTTATGGTCATGCAACATTTTCCACACATGATATTTCAAACAAATATACCAGCAAGCCACAGACAAAGTCAAACAGTATTCCCCTATAAATAGTATGTGAATTTAAGCAAGATTCCATATAAGCAGCATATGAAATTAAGCCGTATTATCCCTATAAGCGTTTGAAATGAAGCAGTATTCCTCCAAAGCTGCATGTAAAATTACACAGTAAACCCCTATAAGCAGTATGTGGAGTTAGGCAGTATTCCCTAACAGCAGTGTGTGATCAACCAGTATTCTGCAAGAGCAGCATGTAAAATAAGCATCTCGATGACTATGATGATAAGAGTTTTTCTCTGGTTTCAAGCCCTTGGGAGAGAGAGCTATACAGCTTCGCAAATGTAGACCGAACTGATCCAGACCGTTGTACTAACACAGCTGTATTGAGTTAAATAGAGCGTTATTCCCTTTTAATTCTAGATCTCCTTCTCATCGCTGCTTCAGCAAGATAATTAAGCTTCCAATCAATCATTGTTAGCTCAGGTTCAACGTCCAGTATGTGTGACTGTGTGACTAATACGTCTTTCTCTCCTCTCTTCAGACAGACAGATAGATAGACAGACAGATAGATGGATTGATAGACGATAAACAGTAATAAAGAAAACAGCAGAAAGCTAATACAAGTACACTTTTGGTAAAGCACTTTTGGTAAACTCTTTATTACAGTGCCAGAGAGCTTGGTTCCAAACTAAACTACCAATCAATCATCATTAGCAGAGGTCAGGCTCTCAGTCTTAATTGCCTCTGTGACTAAGATGTCTTTTCTCCTTGTGCGCTCTCTCTCTCTCTCTCTCTCTCTCTCTGTTTTTCTCTCAATAGCCAGACTCTCAGACAATCAGTTCCGTTCACCTTCCAAAACAACTCTCCCTCTAGCCTTGCAATCAATTAGCCGACTAGGAAATCAATTAAGCCCATTCCTAAACGACCTATTAATAGGAAGCTGACAAACGATAGGGCGCCATATATCAAGACTAGAGCTGATGTTGTTAATTAGCGGGACGTTTAACATCTGTAATTAGGAAGGCATAATGGAGAGATATGACTGGAAAGCAGCTTTGTTTGTTGTTGAGCTCCTTGGAGATAGTATTCAGTGTGTGTGGGGTTTTGTGTGTTTGTGGGCATTTGTGTGCAAATACTATGTTATAGCTAGACAGATTATTGTCTTATCAATCTACTTAAAGGTATAAAAATACCTTTTTGTTAGTTGCAGGGGAGTTTACTATTTCACACTGATTTAATTATGCATCGCAGAAATACGCCTTTTACTTTTACTGCATGCTTTCTGCACTACTGCGGCACTTTAGCTCCATTCATTCAACTATTTGGAAAATGTATGTTTTTCCGTCTTTTCATCAGTCAGAAGTTACAAGGAGTAGTCTGGTGACTAGTTGGAGTAGTTGGTTGGTTAGAGTTTTGTGTCAAACTATATAACATGCTGTCCAAGGAAGAATTGCCTGGAGTATTAATGTACAGTAGTTGCAGGGAAAATGCATGAAGGTGGGGCTTCATACCATCCTATTAAATTATTGCTCCACCCTTGTGTCAGTAAGAACAAACCAGAGTGAGTGATTGAGAGAGAAAGAGACAGCTACTGTAGAGATGGAGTGAAAGAGCCAGACACAAAAACAGAGCGTGAAAGAGAGAGACATGGAGATGGTGGCGATAGCGGTGTAAATTTGTCAGTGTGGCCTAGCCGGGAAGCAGGGGAGTTGACCTTGGTCATAGTTTAAGACCTGTCTTTTATCTAGCTAGCTAGCAGCTTCAAGAACCATTTGTCTGCACACCGCCTCTCATGTCTGTCTCTCTCTCTCTCTCCCCCCTCTCCCTCTCACTGTATCTCTTTCTTTCCATCTCCTTCCTCCACTTTTAATGTAATTCCTTTACCTTCCTTTACTCATTCACTCCCTCTCCTTCTCCTCTGCCTAGTTATCCCTCTCTTTTGTCATGCTATAATTTTCCTGTCTCGCTCTCTTTCTCCTCTCTTTTCCTATCTCATATTCTCACCTTTCTCTCACACACATTTCACATACATTCTCAGGCATTGCTCGCTATAGCTGCATGTATCACACACACGCACACGCACACACACACACACACACACACACACACACACACACACACACACAAATATGTATGCACAAACACATGCATGTACAAATGTGCACTCACCTACAAACTGACATACACACAAACACACATTCTCAAACATTCCACATATGCGGGCCAACACCACAGTCACCTACTGTAGATACACACATTTCAAGACATAGAACACAAACACACACACACATTTCAAGACAAACACAAATAGCACTCACATGAGGAAAAGGAAAAGAAAATTTAAAGCTTTGGGAATTTCTGAAACTTTTATGCGTAAATCATCATGAACTCTTTCTTTTCTCTGCGTTCATGCTGCTGAATTATGGTTCCAAGGCTGCTCAGTTCTGATTCTAAGTGCACATGCATGCATGCACACACACACACACACACACACACACACACACACACACACACACACACAAGTGAAACAAGCCTATTATCTATCGAACAGTCTTTGTAAACTGGGTTAATTAGACCTTGTGATGTGATTAATGACAGCATTCTTAACTGTCTTTTCTTAGCTGTCTTAACCACATTTTCTACAGAGCCTCTGAGAAACACGTTGGCGTGGGATTTTCACCCCCATCTTTTAAATCTGAGTCTAATTAGGGCTAAATCTACTAAAAAAAGACTGCACTGGGTGGATGGAACTCAACACACCATGACTGATGTCCGACCTCATGTTAGTTACATCAGTCTCATCTGATACAAGTATAGTAGGTGGCAGCCATTGCAGAAGACCTCCTTCCTGAATGTACACTACGTCTATACTGCATTACGACTGCAGACAGCTCTTTCTTAGATGTTATACAGCAGAACCAAAGTTATACAAAACTCAAATGTCTCTCAGTCAAGACTTTCCTTGGTCAATTCCAATGGCTGAAAAGCGTCCTCTTAGTGATAGAGCTGAAGTACAGCAGCAGTTCAGCAACCATGCAGTAAAAAAGTGGGACTTAAGGGCAGAAACAGTGAATGAGAAATACTCCCATCCCTTCATAATGGCTCTGGGAGCTCCACTGGATCAATAGGGGGGTAAAGTGCATTAAAGGGCACTATGCTGGTAGTTGCTGAAGTGGAAATGCTCATCGGCCAACAGTAAAAGACTGTGGTTGTGCTGTGACGACTCCCAGCTGTGAATTTGTACAACTGAATGAAGGTGAAGCAGGGCACTGCTGCGAAAGAGCATGTTGAGTCGACCTTCGCTGGATAAATAAAGCTTAAAAAAAATAGTGGCATTGGACACAATCAAGGGAGTTCTTCTGTGAGAGTTAGGTAGATTTAGGTATTATATATTACCAGGTGCAACAGGGCAGCACATGTTTTGATGACATTTTCTTCAGTGCTCATCGTGGTTGTGTGGAAGCCCCCCCCTTAATATATTTATCCTGCATCTATCCTGCATTAGGACTTAGACATGTCTTTATTGAATACTTTACAGTAGAATCAAATTAGAATACTGTATTGAAACTGATGTAACAGAGCACTATGACTATAAGCTGATAGTGATTCTGTGAACTTGAATATATATGATATGTATAACACTGTTTGTAGCACTTTGCAGCATCTATTGATTATGTTACCATTCATTGTTGCACTGAAGGCTGTTTAATGTTGTAAATGTCAGAGCAGTTTTTCATTTTACATTTTTCACTCCACTGGCCTGGCCGTGTGGCAATAAAATGAACTTGAACTTAAACTATGCTTGAAGAGGGATTGAATCTCATTCCAGGTCTGCCATCCATACCCAAGTTGTGTGTCTATGCTCGCATGTGTGTATGTTTGTGTGTGTCTGCATTCACAAGCATGTTTATGTGTTTATGTAGATATGTGCGTGTGTTTCGGTGTGTGCATGCATGCATGGGGATATGTGTATGTGTGGCTATGTTTGTGTGTGTGTCTCTCTGTTTTTGTGTGTGTGTGTGAGAGTATACATGTGCGGCTATAGTTGTGTGTGGGATTGTGCATGCGTGGGCATGTGTATGCCTGCATGTGTGTGTGTGTGTGTGTGTGTGTGTGTGTGAGGCCAGGATTAATGCCTTGCTGTCACAGGGCCCCAGATGATGAAGTAGTCAAACCACAGAAAGATGGAAAGAAGAAAAAAAAAAGTCAGAGTGAGAGAGAGAAAAAGGGGACAGATGGAAAAAGAGCGTAAAACAGGGAGAAGACATTCCTCTCTTTCATAGAAAAATCACCGTTCCAAACCAAAGTTACATTATGCTCGCCATCCAGAACGACCCGAGTGCAACAGTAGAATAAACTGAATTCCTCGATCTCCAAAAATACAAGTGACCAATAAATAATGAGTGCAAGGGTTGGAGCTATAGGGCCATGAAAACATTCCTGCGACTGAAGAACAATCATGCAAGAGAGAGGGAGAGCTAAGGAGAGAGGGTTTCATCAACGAAACAGAGAAGAAGAAAAAAATAACATAATTATACCATTTGGTGGATGCAAGAAGACGGATTAATTTAGGATTAAGGCATGGATGAGAAGATGTGAACAACATGGTTTATATATTCTGCAGAGAGTGCTGGAGGAGACTAATGTGCCCAATGTGTAGTTAAATGCCTTTGCTGTATTTGCCAGAGCCTAGTGATATAGTCAAAACTAGAGGCTGTTCTATAGCTCTAGATTTCTAATAGTGGTATTTCTACATTGTGGTCTGCCTTCATTTGCCATGCCTCGACTGCTTTGTTTTGTCATGTTAATAGGCAGAGAACAGGGCCGGCTTCATGGAGCTGCAGAGGATGACCTGCGTCGAATTTGATATTCTGCCTGGAAGGTTTGAACTCCTCAGTCTCTCTTTGACTCTCCAATTCTTGGCAACAGATGCATAGTAGTGATTGGATGTATTGTTCTGTTTGGAACCTAATAACCTTTAAAATTGTAGTTTATTTTATTACTGTGCATCGCTAAAAGATGAAACCCACAAGTCGCTGAGCTTCCAGTAGAGGATGCGGCCTGCACAGTCTCTATGACTGTCACCGTGAAGGATGACTCTCTGAAGGTAGGGCTGAGCTTTATAATACAGCTACTGTGCTGTCAAATACATCTCAGTTGGCCTTGAGCATAGATTACACTACCTTCCTGGGCTGATGCCATTTATTATACCTGTCCAACGCACACATCTACATGATTGCAATTAAAATGCTTGATATGGAATGGGCCAGGACGCCTGAATGATGTCAGTTCCTTATGCACATAGTCTGTTATAAGTACAACAACACACCACTTTTCCACTGCTTCAAACAGTGGTGTAACTTGACTGTTGAACACTAACTTAGTGGTGGCAACTGGTCAAAGTACAGCCTGATTTAAGTATATTCATTCTTTTCCCGTCACACACCAGAAACTGAGCTGGAATGGCAGGCCGTTGCTGATGAGTTCCAACAAAAATGTCAGTTTCTGCAACGCTTGGGTTCCCTCGACCGAAAGCAGACATATAATATATATAC
>NW_027282702.1:67500-115000 GCF_046629955.1 Centroberyx affinis
TAACTAATCCAAACTAATACACTGTAAAGAACAAGCTAACTTACTATAAAGTGACTGAAGAGAATCCTTTTTTAATTTTGTCTATTTGAGAACATTTAATGACATACAAGTTCTGCCCTTGACTCCAAGTCTCAATGCAGAGGTTGACAACAAAATTAAGTGATGGAATGTTAACACAATCTTTTGTGAAAGTGCTGATCCAGGATCAGTTGTCCACTGTCCATATCCATAACATTATTCATCATAAACTAAAGGCAAAACTGATTTTGCTCTTGATGCTTTATAAATATGAGTCCAGAATGTTAGCTATGTTGAACTATGAACTAAAGATGGGCAGTCTGCCTATCAACTTTGAATGGGCAGACTTGCAGAACTCCTTCACCTCTACAAGCAATCTCTAAAAAAAATATTTCCTGGACCTATGGTGTGGAGTGCCTCATCGGAGAGAGGTGCAGATGCACTACAAATGTGACCCCTTTTAATTCTTCTGGTATGTATATTTGTACGGCTTTTTTTGCGATATGCACAATACTTCATATGAGGCTTCCCTTTAATTTTTCAGCAGCAGATGGTATGGGGAGGAAGACCAACAGTCCCCACTCCCTCGCAAAAAAAAAGAAATTGAGTGTTTCTGAGTCTACTTATTTGACATAAAATAAATCAATGTACAGTGAACTCCGTTATTATCTGGACAGTTGGCAGATGTTTTCCATTTTTTCAGCTCTGTATTCCAGCACTTACATTTGTGGATATTTACATCCATATTAGATCTGATGATTGTTTTGGGCCTGGCAGAGCATCACTAGACAAGATACAGTGTCTGATGTCTGTGGCTCACAGACTTCAGGCAGCAGGCGCAGGATGTAGAGCAAGTAGTAAACGAGACAATTTTATAATTGTTATCTTTTGAAATACTTGGCTAGCGTAAAATGGGACTACGTACAAAATGTACTGTAATTTCTAAACTGTTCAACAAATATGGATGGAGGGAGAGTCTGCAATTTAATCTGTCATTGTATCATTTCTAATCCCATGTGCTGGAGTACAGAGCCAAAACGACATCACTGTCCAAATGCTTTGGAGTTCACTATATTGGCTATAGATGGCTTGACACTATTCAAGAGACCAAGAAAACCCCAGCAATAAATAAGGTGCTGGACTTCATGTGGGACGCAGAAGAAAAGAGGGCAGAGTACAAAGAGCGGCATCATAAAGAAACAATGGGGCTCCGTAAAGACTTAATTTCTATGTTGAAAAAATATATTTCTTTTGCACTTTGTTTTCTTCATCAGATCTTTTGTTTGTCGGCATTTCATATTTTTTTAAGATAGCCTGTTGAGGAAGAAGATGAACTAAAAAAAAAATTTAGTTTGCACTTTTTATTTATCAGACCTTGTTCTCAGGTCATTTCATTTATTTGAAGGTTGTTCTTTCATATTTCAAACAAAGATGGTGTTCTTCACCATCTTTCATCACCTTTTTTTGTATTCCTTACAGAAAGTATGTGTTAGTCTGAAACGTTTCTGTTGACCAGGACTGCACACTGATCATCACGTGTCTTTGAACTCTTCCAGATCACTGTGTATGATGGAAATGTTATGTAGGATACATGCGCACATGATGACATCATCATTTCTTCCTACCACATCAATTTCCAACCTCAATCTTCTTTTGAGCATTTCAAATGCCCTTTCAATCAGCTGTTGCTTAGAGGATAGTGCAGTGTTTTATGTAATTTGCTGCTCAGGAGGATTTCCATGGTCTCAGAAATTAGAAGCCAAGGTTGCACTGGGTAGGCAGACCTCAGGCTGCTGGCTGCCAAACTTGACTTTTGGACGCTAAATTATTTCTTCCTGTTAAAACGGGCCGGTGCATTCCCACTTAGGGGCTTGGAGATGGAGACATGTGAGCCATCCAGACCCAGCTACCCCTGGGAACCAGTGCTGACCCATGTGGTCAATGGCCTTTGCTATTTCTGCCAATTCCTCAGGTGCTGGCCATATGATGAAGTCGAGCATTGCCTTGTTGTTGTCTACACTGATGGAAAACTTAGACACACAATTTTTTTTATCCCAATCAATTATCAGTCGACGACCAGCATGCCCTTCATTGGCTGTATGGTGTGCAGCACATGGTAGGAGACACTCCTGGATAGATGAGATGGATAATGATGAAGTGGAACCCAACACCTGTGTTTAAGAGTAGAACAAGAGAAAGACAGGAGAGAAATAAGATAGCATTAGAGTAAATACAATCAGAAGAGCAGCCAGTAGATAATTGTTGCTGCTTTTTCTAAGTCCTCTGGTTGTTGTGGAGCACGTGACGCGGCGCCTGTTTGCACTTTATTTTAGTGGCTAACGCCGCCTACGTCAAGCCCGAGCGCCCCGGTGTGAATAACAAACGCAGCCAAGGATAAAATTGTCCAAATGGTTTATGTCTATCTGCAAATACTGTTGATGGTGGGACGGAGCGTACAGCGGCATGTGTGAAAACTTGAGTCCCTTGACCATAGATTTCTTTATCGACTTTCAGCTCAGCCTTTAATACCATCGAGTGCCACCAGAGGATCAGGAAACATCACCATCTCAGAGTCTCTCCTCATCTACTGGGTGCACGGCTTTTAGTTCTTGGTGTGTGACAGCCTATAGACTTCTCTCATCTCTCTGCTTCCTTCCATTTTTCTCTCATTGTGTCTCTATTCATTTCTCCCTGTCTTGTTTTTTTTTTTTATCAATGTCTCTCTTTTTTCATCATCTCAGTGTTCCTCCCTCTCTTTCCCCTCTCTTTATCTGTCATACTTGTACTGTTTCTCTCTCTCTTGCCATCTCTCCCTTCTCTCTTCGATCTCCCTCTCTTGGTGTCTCTGCTTGTCCTTGTCTTGTCCCTCCCTCTCTCTCTCTCTCTCTCTCTCTCTCTCTCTCTCTTGGCATCTCTCTCCCTGTTTTCCAATTTCTCTCCCTCCCATTCACAGTCACTGTGTAAATCCCCTCTTATCCACTCCCAGTAACAACTCGCCGCATCCGGCCCTCTTGTTCTGTCACTATGGATATTTGTTCTAGATAAACCTCTCACACTCCCTCCCTCTCTTCCTCGCTCTTGCTCTTTCACTCCTCTCTCACCCTTCCTCTCTCTTTTTTACATCTTGTCCTCTCTTCCTTCTTTTTTTTTTTTGCTCTATCTCGCTCTCTTTCTCTTCTCCTACCATCTTTACCCCCCCAAGAGGGCTGCGACATCAATTTAACTGGCATCGCGGTGTCTGGGCCAATGAAATATAAATGTCTCTTTCTCTCTCTCTCTCTCTCTCCATCTCTATCTCTCTCCCATTTGCACAGAAAAAGAGAGAGAGAAGGACCCTGGCGAGCCACCAACCACAGCCAATTCCCGGGGATGACACGCATGTTTGTGCCGTGCCGATTGCCGTTTGCTTTTCATCTGAAGGATAGATTGAGCTCTTGACCCCCCACCACCCCTCCCTCCCTCCCTCCCTCTTCTCCCCCACTCAGCCTTCTCTTTTCTCCTCTCACGGTCCCAACGTCCCAACCCAGCAAGAGAAAGAAAGCCTCTCTATTCCCTCCCTCCCTCTCTCCCTCCATCCACACTCTTGCATTTATCTCCTTTCGTCCTCCACGATGTGTATTGTAGTCCTGCATTTGTTGTCCGGACATCCGTGGAGGCCTAACACTGGTCAAAGGTTTCGTGACCCGCTATGTAAGCACACAAAAAGTTTTGGGAATTTGAATTCTCAAACAACTCAACAGCCACTGTCAAAGTGTGCTTAAGCAAGTCTGTGGTGGAGCTGCAAACAGTAGAATTCTGTGGTTTTACTTACTTATGTGTATGTCTCTGTGTGCATGCCTGTATGTGTGTGTGTGTGCATGCTTGTGTCTGTATGACTGTGTATGTCTGTGTGTGGGTGTGTGTGTGTGTTTGTGTGCGTTATTGCGTTTCTCTGTGTGTGGGTGACTATGTATGTGTGTCTGTACATTTATACATTTGTGTGTATTTTGTGTGTGTGCGTGTGGATGTGTGTCTTTGCCTGTTTGCATGTATGTGTGTGTATGTCTATAAATCTGTGTGTATCTGTGTGTGTGTGTGTGTGTGTGTCTGCTGCGCTAGGTAATTAAAGCAGTGCGTGCCAACCCAGTGCCAATGTAATACCACTCTAATCATCTTCTGCTCTGCCATCTGTGTGCCCACCACGGCACACACACACACACACACACACACACACACACACACACACACATTAAGCAGGATAAGACCCACATCTTGGTGCTCCTTTGAGAAAGAGAGAGAGACATAGAGAGAGTATCAGTCAGAGGGGGAGAGAGACATTGAGACTGACAGTCAATTAGACAGGTACTGAGACAGATAATCAAATATATAAATAGAGATGGCCGACCAAAGAGATGGACAGACCGTTAGACAAAGTGAAATACTGCAGACAGACACACAAACAGGCAGACAGTCCAATAAACGCACCATCAAATAAAAGATTTCTCAGGCTGAAAGACTGATAAAAAAAAATGTCTTGACGTAAAATTGAGGGAAAAGCAGCAGAAAAATGTTTCCTCTGTCCTGCAGGTCCTGGCCTCTCTAAATCCTTTCCAGTTTTAAACAGGCAGTGGTTCAACCTCGTCTCAAAGAAACCTAACCCATAAACCTAACCCTAACCTTTTTATTTTTAAGTTGTGTAAAGCCACTGGTGCTGTAACGGGACGAGGGGAAGAGGGGGGGCATCACGGTAAATCAAAATCTATATATTTGCATCTGTTAATGGCTGCCACATTGATTCGTTGAGTCTGTCTGTTCATTTCAATTCATTTTCAATGAGAGCTGTCTGTTGTCCAAACAGTGCTGATGACGCGTCCGTCTCAGTCAGATTTCCATCTGTTTTGACGGACAGAAAGTTCAATCCAGTTGAACTTTTTCTGGACAGACTGATTTGTCACCATCCGTTTAGCCAATTAGAGGCTACGTTCCTATGTTTGTTTTGGGAAAAATAGCAGCGAACGCAGAGAACGATACGACTCATCATCAAAGGATTACAAAAACAAAGATAAAACAGAGCAAGCCTGGTATAACATTGGGATTTTCCAGGTCAGTTTATACTATGTAGTCTGTTTCTTCCTTTTTCTGTGAAGTAGCAGTAGCAGCATCATGAGCAAAGCTTTCTTGGCATGTTTTCTCCTTTCTGTACTTCTGCTTCGCCCACCATGTTGACGTTTTCAACAGGCAGCCCAACAGACACAATCCATTTTCTGATGGATCAGTGTGGCTGCTTAAAGAGCAGCTCAAGCCATGTGGAGAATGAATTTGAATATTCGTCTTGATGAACGCTGGGAAGTTATTTTATTGTCTGCAAGTTATATCAGAACCACAATTTAAACAACATCGGTGGACTAGCCCATTTAGCCAATCAATATCTTCAGCATTGGTGTATGTGGGACCCTACAGTTCTGTCCAGGCTGGCTAAATCAAATCTTTTAAATGACTTCTTAAAACTCACTTCTATAGACTTACATTTTCTACTGGTCCTTTATTAATGGGCCTTGACCTCCCTTTCTGTGTTTTGCTTTGATGTTTCTTGCTTTGCTTACGTTGCTTTTTCTTCTTACAGTACTGTTGATTTTTATCATTTTTGTTTTTATTTACTGCTTTGAAAAAAGCTTTGTAACTGTCTTTTGAAAAGTGCTATAAGAATAAAGTCTATTATATACAGTTATTATTTCTCTCCTCTCAGCTTTATTCTCCCTCAGAGCCATCCCTGTTTTTCTCCCTCCATCCCCCTATCACCCTCTTCATCTCCCTCTTACTTTTTTGCTCTCCCTCTATCTCTTTGACTTTCTCTATATCTCTCGTTCTATCCCCTGTTCTTCTCTCTTTTCCTCTGTTTCTTTCCCACCATCCCTCTCTTCTTCCCTCAGTCTGTCTCTTCCATCTCCCCCTCTTACTTGCGCTCCCTCTTTCTCTCGGTAAAGCTCTCGCACATGGCCAGTCTTCACCTTGACCCAGCAGAGATGAGGAAGTATGCAGTACATTTCTATACTGCCCTCTGTTGTCCTGCAGAGCTTCTTTAGGAGTCTGGGGACAGTGGTTATGCTATCAACACACTCTCCTCCAACCTTCAGCTCTTTGTACGAGTGAGAGAGTGAGTGTATGTGTGTGTGTGTGTGTGTGTGTGTATGACTGTCAACCTAAGCCCCTGTCCATGTCCATATGTAGCTCTAGGTTCGGTGTCACTGCTCTCTCCATAGGAAAACAATGGCTCAGTCAGCGCAGTGTTTTTTCTGTTGACAGCATGCAAGCTGCAATAAGCATAAATAAGCTAAGGATAAATGCTAATAGCTAAGCTAAACGTACCTGCTGAGAAGTGTCACCGGTTACCAGTTTCGCTTTGCCAGAACTTGTAGCCCACTTAAGGATATATGTCCCACAAGTGAAGAGGTAGGTAGCAAGTTTACTAGTTTAACAAGTTTACTAGTTTAACAAGTTTACTCGCTCGCTTCATCGATTCCGCCATTATAAGGATTTTTTTTTCAGGAACAGGAGGGGGAGAGGGCCGCTTTTAAACGGCGAAGGAGGAGCCAAGCTAGTTTTAAAAAAACATGAAAAGCTACTGAATGGAGGAGGATCTTCGTTCCGGAGCGGAAGTTGACAAAAAGCTTTAGAAAGAGGTGAAAACAGCAACACAGCTGGCCCGCTATGTGGATATTGGTTCATATATTTATGTGTCAATGAAATCTCCACATAGCACACATTAGTCTCAGGATTGGTTATAAGGTCTGATATCGCTTATTGCAGGTTGAAGGCAGCTGGGTCACTGGCATAAACGGACTGCTGCCATTTACGTGCACTTCTTGGGTTGTTGGTGGCCTGATTTCTGCGAGGTACTGCTGCGGTGTTTTGGGGGCTCATCACCAGCCTCTTGCCATCAAGCAACTGTCTCTCCTCTGACTAAGGGGGGGTTTGGTGTTTGATAAAGAACTGGGGACATGTTGCTGTTTTTTAACCTACATTTCCCCAGGAAAAGTCAACATCTACACCTGGAAGCTGAGAGTGTTGGTTATTCACTCTCCCCACCTACATGTTCCAACCTGTCCGGGGATTCAAACTGGTGACTGTTTTTTGCAGGGCCATTTCTCTAACCTCTTGGCTATCGCTGCCCTAATTGTTTAGTGCAAAAACTATTACCGTGCAGGCTCAAGGTCGTTCCAGAGATTCTGGTCTACAAGGATCAGTCACATTGCATCCTTTATTGATCCATTGCGGGAGAATCAATTTCTTACGCATGATGCAATAGATACACAGTATGTGACCTTTATGAGCTTGATAATAGTTTTCTGTCTCCAGGCATTTGTCTGTGTAGATCATGGGAGTGTTGTATGTCTTGGCTGGGCTTATAGTACAAGATGACAACATGTGTGGTGGGTTGAGTCCATTCTGGTTTGCAGAAGGATTACACAGTGTTGCCCCATCTCAGCCCAGCTTTACTGCCTGGCAGTAGAACCTTTCCTATGCACGCTTAGAGAGAAACAAGGGTGTAAGTGGCCCACTGGACCACTAGAAAAAAAAAAATTCTAGCCTATACTGAAGTTTAACAAGGTGGATTAGACTTTAATTTTATGAATATTGTATATTTCTTTAAAAAACATCCCAGTAAAGTAATTTTTCTTTCACACAATTCATATTTCATTTAAAAAAGTAGCAATGGGAGACAAGAAACAAAGTCCAAATTCAAAAACTTCACTTCATTCATCCCCAACTCTTCTCTTACTTCCTTCCCCTTCCCTCTGCTCCCCTTGCCTCTCTTCCTTTCTACTTCTTGGAAATTAGATGGTCTAATTTCCATGGGCTTCTTCTTGACTGCTGTGCAGTGTGTCCAACAGGCTGAGCTCCACACTGCCAGCCGGTTGGACACAGCCTGCCAGTAGTATGTAACATTTATAAGTGGGCAAGCATAATTTCCTGGCCTAGAGGCAGGCTGGCTGGGCTCTCCCTACCACAGCTACCACAGAGCCACCTTATGCTGACAATATTAATGTTTTTGTCAAGAGTCAGGGGGATGCACATTATTTCATTGATAGTCTGAGGCTGCTGGGCGGGTCACAACCTAAGGAGTCTCTTGTGGGAGAGGAGGGGGATGAGGACAGAGGATTTTTACCTGTTTAAAACCAGACAGGTGTTCTCCAGGAGAGGACAACAAGTGCTCCGTCACCTGGGCATACGGTGTGTGTGGAAGTTGGGCTATCAGTGGTAAACTGTGGCAAACTGTCAGTTGCCTTCTATGTACTTGAGGTGAGGGAGAACTGCAAAAAATCAAAGCTATAGTTCATGGAGACTTTATTTAAATTCAAACAGGCAAAACTACAAACATTAACAAAAACATCTTGAATTTACCGGATGTATAAATGGCCTAGTTTTGAAAAATATCACATAATAATCATCCCCGAGATAAAGTGTATTGCTGCATGAGATCCAGTGGTTCCTGCTGATAATCCTCCCGCAGCGCAAAGATAATCATAGCAGGTAAAATGTGGATAAAAAAGCTTGTAGAAATTGATCATGATTAATTCTATCCCGGCTCTGCTACGGCATGTTTACTCAGGTCAGCTGTGTAAAGACGGCTTTGTTTTGTGTGCATTTATTTTGTAAGTGTTCAGCTTTGTTACCTTCAGCTGCAGCAGGTTGCCATTGTTACATTATTGGCCAATATGCTCACAGCCGGTGAGCAAAATACACTGTTCACAAAAAAAGAAGCCCATACTGACACATTTTCTCTCAGGAGCTGCTGGCTGCTCGCCTCAAGTTAGAGTATGCATACTATATAAGCTAACTTAGCTGCTATGAGTAACTTGGATGGCTTTATGTGTGTTTGGGGAATTTGGGGGTTGTTGTGCACACTCCAAGATGATGGAAAGTTGTCTCATGGTTTTTGGATATGCTTTGCTTTCTTGTGCGTTTTTGATTTCTTGTTTGTTGTTTAATTTTTATTGGGGAGAGGCTGCAAGATGTATTTTCTGGATTGCATAAATCCTTGCTTTTCCAACTTTTATATGTATCAACTAAAGTAACTTTTAATAGAAATTATTTTCTCACTCTTCCAAATTCCTTGACTCTTCTTTATGCCCTCTCTCTCTCTCACTCTCTCTCTCTCTCTATTTCACACCCTCTCTCTCTCCTCACTGTCTTTCGCTATCTCTCTCCCTCTGTCTGCCTCTATCGTTTTCTCTCTCTGTCTCTCACTCTCTCTCTCTCTCTCCATCTGTTGCTCTCTCCCCATCTCTCTTTCCCTCCTCCCCTTCCATCTGTCTCAGAGGAGGTTTCACTAACAGGGTACTTGACAGGAGAGAGGAGAGCAGGGAGAGTGGCCTTTTTCTAGCAAGTCAGCTAGTCACCCAAGGCTAATTAAATATCGCTTCCGAGCGCTCAAGTCTCTCTCTCTCTCTCTGTCTCGTTGTCTCTCTATCTCTCTCTCTCTCTCATAGTGGGTGCTTTCACTGAACTGAATTATCTCTCTTCCCTCCTCTCTCTCTTTCTCTCTCCCTTATTCTCTCAGTCTCTCTCTCTCCACCTCTGTCTTTTCCTCTCTATCCCCTCGTTCCCAGCCATCGCCTTGGGCTCCTTACACTCAAATTAACCTTTCACTATAACAATCACACAGGGGAGCAGTACCCAGGCAGGTGTGTGTGTGTGTACGTGTGTGTGTGTGTGTGTGTGCGTGTGTGTATGTGTGTGTGAAACAGTGAGAGGGAGAGAGTGAGTATGTGTGTGTGTGTGTGTGTGTGTGTGTATGACTGTGTGTCTACAGGGTCAACCTAAGCCCCTGTCCATGTAATTGTGAATTAGAGTCTTAAATGAGCTCCACTTCCCCTAGCTGATGGTGTGATCAAGTGAGGAGGAGGAGAGGAGAGGAGGACGTAAATGAAAGCGAAAGAGAATAGCAGTAGAGAGAGAAAGAAAGAGGAGATGGAGAGGAAGAATAAGAGAGGGGGGAGACGGAGAGGAGAAAGAAAGAGGTAAGAAAGGGAAATGCAGAGAGAAGGGAGCAGAGAGGGGAAGAAGATAGGATGGGGAGAGGAAGTGTAGGAGAGAGGAAGATGAACAAGGGAAGGAGAGCACGGAGGAGGATAAAAGGAGAGGAGATAGCGAGAGGAGATGAGGAAGAGTGTATACAGAAAATGGAAAGAGCTGTTTTGGCTGAATCGACAAAGAAAAGAGCGCCACCTACAGAAACTCAAACTTCATCAACAGAAAATCCAAGGAAACATACGTCACAGTACTGGACACACTGTTTGATCGCCAAAATCAAAAAAGCTGGGAACTTTAAACGAGGTGAAAGTTGCTCAAGGATAGAGAGAGACAGTGAAACAGAGAAAGACAAATGGACAGACAAAGGGATAGACAGACCAACACAGAAGAACAGAATAAGCTTTTGTCTGACATGGCAGAGATTCTGCAGAACACCACAGTGCCTTTTTAAAGTAGTAGTTGTAATTTGGTAACTGTAGCAGTGTATGTATAACATCCTAGCAAAAAATGTAGCCATTGTTTAGTTCCCACTTTGTAATGTTTGCTACTGCTGCACTTTTGCTCCATCCACAAGATGAATCGTTTAGGAGAATCCATGTTTTGCTCTCTTTTCAGCTGCTGAAAGTTACAAGGAATGGTCTGGTATCTATTTAGCAGAAAGACTTTAGAGCTTTGTTTTAAAATATGCTATTTGGATATGCTGTATGTTAATGGAAGAGTCACCTTCAGTACTAATGCAGGATCAATGCAGGATTAAAGCATGAGGTGAGGCTTCTAAATGTCGATCACTGTAAGAGGTGCAGTTAAGTTTTTATTCTGCAACAAGTGTCCTGCTGAAGTGCAACAAGACACTGAACCCCTACCTGCTCACTCACTGCAAGTCACTCTGGATGGATCAGCTCACAGCCTACAAAATGTAAGTGTAACATAAAAATGTCCCCAGATTAATTATGAATTGCAAATCAGACTCATTTTGGGTGGCTGTCACTAATACAATGCAAAGAAGACATTTTCCAGTTTGCAGAAGTGTCAACGAAGAGACAATTTCACCACATTTGTATCCAGTAGAAAAAGATAACAGCTGAGCTTTGAAGTTTAATTTCAAACTGCAACGTATCCATTTTAGAAAAACATTACCTGACATTAATCAATCAATATTTCAATATTTCTGTCTGCAAGACAGAATTACTTTGGAAGCACAGGTCTACAGATGACTCATAACTTTAATAGTAACCTATAATGCCCTTTACTTTCATGATAGTAACAATTTGTCAGAGTAGGTGTCAAATTATGCATATGGTGGATATCTCATTTTGGACTTAAACTCTTAATTTGAAAACGTCCCCTCCATTTAAAGAAGTCACAAACCTCCAAAGGTTTGATTTGCCCTGAGAACAACCGGAGAGTGTGGCGTCAGAAGACAAATCTATTACCAGGGCACAGGAGAATTTGCCCCAAAGGAAATGGGTACTTCACATTTCTCATGCATTTTTCTTTGAAGCAATCCTCTTTTGTTTCACTTTATACCACCTAAGGCTGGTATAAATCCAAACTGATTTTGAAAACACATTGCATCACATACACACAATGACAGATTTCACAGCTTTTTGTCAGTCGTAAATATGCTCACACTGGATGATTACAGAAGGACACACACTTAAATAACTGAGATTATACTGCTGAATCCTGAAAAGTCACACAATCAAAACAACAATGGAGGCAGACAGACACACAGACTCCACCGCTCGACTTCACCTGAATATAAACTCTGCTCTCATTGACTATTGGTCTTCACTCTTGGGATGAATCTGCAGTCCCTACCCAGTAAAGGACTTGTTGAGGAAGCTGCAGATGTCAGGTTGTAAACATCAAACATGTTTAAAATGATGGGGTGGTGATTCAATTTGACTTGACTGGCACGGTTAAGATTGAGCCTGTAAATCCCTCACACTACCAGATAATATTTGCAGACCATCAGTCCCAAAAACACCCTTTTGCTTCAATTGTTTAACTCATCTCTCTATTACAATCTCTCTCTCTCTTTCCCTTCTTTATCTCTCTCTCTCCATTTCCCCCACTCTCTTCACTTTGTCCAACCAATCCCTTTCTCTCTTTTTCCTTTCCCATTCTGTCTTTCTGCTTGTCTGTCTTTACTATTTGGACGGGATTAGTTTTATAGGGGGAGGTGCGGTAATGTAATCATTACCGGAGTTCTGGGTCTGTCCGAATCTGCCATGTCAGTAATTTTTACAGACTGCGCGCCCACGCCAGTGAAAATCCCAGGCTCTTTTACCTCCTGTAAAATGCCCAGTAAAAATAACCTCAGGTAAGACCAGTCCCATCCAAATTAACATCCCTGAGACTGTTGTCTGCCCTATTCAAGCTATAGCCAAGGTTTTTTTTTAATTTTTAAATTTTTCTGTGACATATAACAATGTCTCAACTCAAAAGTCTCAATTCTGGTCCAGTTGCGACTTTTCTTCACTCTTGCAACCTTGTTGTATTTTTTCATTTTTTGTGAGGACGTCAGCGTCATTATTTTTGGCGGTATGACAACGCATAAATGGAGTAGACACTCCCATCTCTGTAATTTTGGAGACTGATCACAGAAATCTCTTATCCCGAGCAAATTGGCCATTAACATTACAGATGTCCTGTGTTAGCAATTACTTTATACACATTGTCCTGAAAACTAATCCCGTCCGAATAGTGCTTTTCCTCTTCCTCGGCTCCCCTCTCTATCTCTCCCTGCCGCCCCACCCTCTGTCTCCTTCTACCTTGATGAAGTGCAGTTGGCTGGGAATGCACATCCACAGGGAAATGATAAATATCCATAGAGAATGGATTCACAATCTTCAGACTCCCTTCTAAAAGACAGGTCTCACCCCAAAGGAAATACTTCAACTCAATTTCACTCTCTTTCTCTCTCTCTTTGTATCTCTCTCTCACTCTCTCTAAATACTTTAAAAACTCTCGTTTTTTCCTGTATCTCCATGTCCGCTCTTTTCTGACATTCACCCCCATAGGAAATACCTCTCTCTCTCTCTCTCACTCTCCCCTGTCTCTGTCTTTCTCTCTTGCTCCTAAAAGCCAATTTGGAGGTCTAACATCTGAAGTATCATGGAAGCGATCCCTTGAGTTAAGCCAGGGAAATGAACGCTCAACCCTTCGTCTGTACGCGCTCACTAAATGCTGATTATCCCTCTTTTGACCTCTGTTTCCAGAGTAGTGGCTTGGGAGAGACTGGTCAATAGTGAATACTATAGCGGTCATGTATTTAGCTGCAGACAACCCCTTATTGAATGTTAGAACATGCATTGGTGCATTGGTACAACACATTGGTATTTGCTTATTTATAAAGCCCTCTTCCACAAACTGCCTTCATACATCACATCACTATTAGACTGGAGGGTTGGAATGGCATTTCATCCCAAAACACTATAAATCCAATTGGAGAAAGAGTTTGCCAGCGGTGCCTGAAATTCATCATTCAGGATTTCAAAACACACATGACTCTGTCTGCAAACACAACTACTTTGTAAGTAAATGTCTTATGATATGTCCTAATTTTAATAGTAACTTATAACGTGCTTTGCTTTCATTTCAGAGCAGGTGTCAGTCATTTTGGAATGAAACTTTTAAGTTTGAGAAGTGGAAGGCTCTCTTCCCTCTTTCCTCCCTTTAGTTCCCTCTTTCCCTCTGTATCACTTTTTCCTTCCTTATGTCTGTCCACACACACACACACACACACCCACACACACACACACACAAACCCACACACACACCTCATGATGACCAGGGCTGACAGGGGCTTCCAATCTGCGAAGGTAAATAGTCACCATGTTGAACAAGGGGAAATTGGTGTGTGATCCCTTGACAGACAGACACACACACACACACAGACACCCACACAAGCATGCTCTTACATGCATATGTAGACACACACACACACACACACACACAACCAAGCATGCACATACAAACACACGCACAGAGTGAGAGGTTTTGGAGATTCCATCAGAGGAACAGCCAGATAAGATATGACTTCACTATCTAACAGCCTGATGCTTGTGTGTGTGTGTGTGTGTGTGTGTGTGTGTGTTCCTATCAGGTTTGATTTCCGCCATTATCCCAAAGAAACGGTATCTGCAACGCCTATCTGGAGCATCTATGCTACACTTGACATATGTTCATGCGGTTTATGCATGAGAGGACATCGCCACTTTGATAGTTATCTCCTTAGAAATGTCTGATGTGCAAATGTAAAAGCCCGTCTTGAAATATAACCTGACCCCAGGCACAATAACTGAATTGCCAAATACATAATACATTTCCTCTTCACTGGTGAGTCCAGCTTCCTCTTGATGGAGCTGTTCTCTGTGGTGGCCCCACTTTGCGATTTAGGCTGATAGTGCAGCTGTAACTGTAAAGTGTGAGTTGATTATTGAAAATTATGTCAATAAAGCACTGCAAAATTGACAATTGCTCAAATCAACATGGTGGGATCCTGCCATGCCAACTTTTAGTGAAGACAGATGGAGAGAGGGAGAGAAAAAAGAGACAAGAGAGAGAGAGAAAAGAACAGAAACATACAGTGACAGAAAGAGAAGGAAAGATACAGACAGAAAGATAGAGAAAAAGATAGAGAAAAATAATCTATGTAGGCATCGTCCTAAACGGCAGGCAGCCATCAAGTAATTATATTTGAGCAGCCAACTGATTTCTCATTGCGGTGTGTGTGTGCACGCAAGTGTGTGTGTGTCTCCGATCTCATCTCCATGAAGATATGAATATTAATGACCCTATTAGCAGATACAGATGCCAGACAGTGCCTTGGTTGGAGTAACATGGGGTTATATTGAAAGCAAGTGAAATAATGTGAAATAACGTCTTTGTGTGAGAGAGAATGAGAACTGATTTTAACTGCTCTTCTATCTGAGAGAGCCATCACCGAGGTCACATCATCGAGGTGGAGCTTATTAGACATTCATATCAATGTGATAATTTGAATTTTAATGCGTCAATCCGAATGAGAGCGCTTAATCGCGGAAGAAATCTCAAGAAAAAAAAAAAAAAAAAAAAAAGACACAATTAGCAAGTGCTTTTAGCTGTGAATCACACTTTATCAAGCTTGCACACAGCATGGAGCCGTTATAGAAGTCTCACTTTTTATTACCTGCTTGCTGAACTACTGCTGCACTTTGGCTCCGCCCCTCAGAGGACATTTTTGGAAGAATCAAGTTTTGCTCTCTTTTGAGTCATTGGAAGTTCTAGCAAGCAGTGGTTTGGTAACTATTGTAGTTGGTTGAGAGATGCTTGAGTTTTATGTTACAATATACACATTTGTTTCTACTGTATAACATTCAAAAGATAATTAGCTGCAGTACTAATGCGGAATAGATGCAGGATAATTGCATAAAGACACACTTATATAATGTATTTCAAGAAATTTCAATGTTAAAATATGTCTATTTCTATTGTACCTGCAAATACTTTCTCTGGGCTTTTTTCTTTTAAGTCATATTATCACAGAATCATCAAAAGACAACTTTATTTGCTCGAAGTTTATTACTACAATCAAATACAAATAGCTTTTCTTGAAACAGTACATTTGTCTGCCAGTGCTGCAACATAATTACACTTCAAAGTATCTTAATTAGTCTTGATGAGCCTGAATGCAACATAATATTACAAAGCTTGTTATTTTTTGTGCACCCTCATAACAATGAATACAACACACACACACACACACACACACACACAGTGAATGCAGAGTGTGTCATCATAGCGTACCTCATCAAGGTCACATACAGATACACACACACACACACACATACACACACACAGACCTTGGTTATGGGTTGGTTTCTTGTTGAAGAACACCATGTCTTATAGAAATGTGTGTGGCTGTGTGGGAAAACAATGGGCCCCATTCACACAGCACTACACTCAGTAAGTCTGTATATAATGGAAGTATGGAGTTGCTTATGTGGTCAACACACAGGAAATACCTTGGGTTTATCGCTGACTATCCAGAAAGAGAACAGCAAAGCCCTGATGGCTTACTGTCACTCCATTTTGTATGAGCCTGACATTTTACAATTTTACAACTTAACTCATCTTTTAAATAAATTGTTTAAAATTCACTTTTATAGACTTGCTTTTATGTGATGTTTTTGATTTTGCCCACTTTAAAGCTTGTGTTGTTTCTTATGATTTTAATGTATAATTTTTTGGATGGATTTTTTTTAACCACTTAAATATTTCCTGGTTTTAATTCCTTTTTGTTTACATACTCTTTTCAAAACTGTTAAATTCAACTTCAAAAATTACAAAATTCAAGTGGACAGCAATTTGCTAAATCACAAATACTACGTTGAAATATATTCAAAATCCTAAAAAAACAGTAGATATAATCGTTATAGAGAGAAATGGTGACAAACTGTTGATTAAAGTTATGTAAATGAGACCGACCACAGCTGATTCCCATCTCAGTTGGAGGCCTGCCCAGGTGTGGAGGGAATTTCAATTTCATTACCGTCTGTAAAAGCGGACATCTTTGGAATGATTTTTTAAAGATGGACCCAGCAAGAGATTGAGAAGTGGGTGACAGAGAAAGAAAACCTTAACCCTTACCCTAAGAGGGGAGAGGAGTATGCATGCGTGGTGGGAGACAACAGAGAAGAAGGCCAAGAGCTGTAGTCTCAGATGAGATTAGGGCCACAATAATTGATCATGTTATAAATCATGGTCTGTCATTGGGAGAAGCTGGTGTGAGAGTGCAGCCAAAACTGGACCGCTCAACTTTGACATATTGTGAGAATTTTCCAGCAAAGCAACAGGTGAGATATGCATTTTGCAAGGGCATCTGACTGCATTGCATATTACAGTACTAAACTGAACCTCCATTGTTTTTGTTGTATTTCTGTTGTAAGACCCAACGGCTACCTCCCACAGGGGCAAGAGGTAGGATCTTCACTGCTGAGCAGGAAACCGCAATTGCAAAGTCCTGAAAAAGCATGAAGTCTGGATGAAGCAGTTGTACTCTTGTCACAACCATCGCTGTGTCTATACAACACAGTGATGGTTTTGAACACAACTCTTTGGGCACAGTAGGGCACAACACACACAGCCATAATGTTTTCTATGTTGCCTTGTGGATTTCTTTCAGAGAGTCATGGGAGCTTGAAGCCAGTCAAACGGCCCACGCAATCATCTATGTGGATGAGGCTGTTTTCAACTTGGCCAAAACACCAAATAACAGGTGAGATCGTTTTTTTTTGCACGGGCCAATTTGATTTGGCCCGTGCACATCATCATCCTGGTGGTAAAATATTTTACTGGGGGACTGCTCCACACAGCTTCACCCACAGTACAGCAAAAATGATGAAACTCTCTTCAAGTGGCTCCAAATCTTTGTAACACCAGACTCTTTTCCACTGTCTATTTTTCAAAATTTTTGGGCACCAAACTGTGCTCAAATGCACAATTTCTTCCTTTTATTACTGTATTCTATGTGTGTGCTTATTTATTTGTGTTTTTCCATGCTGAATGCCATTACTTTTGCTGCTGCTACAATGATCTAATATCCCCACGGGGATCATTACAGTTTCATCTTATCTAATCTAAAGAGTGATACTGAATGGTAATTGAACGGTAAATGCCTGAAACACAAGATGTTGATCCAGACGGGATTAAAATTAGTCCAGTACGTCAGAGTTAACCCAACATATCTATGTTTATGTTATGTTTATGTAAAGTGATGCAGCTTTGTGATGGGTTATGAAATATTTGCCCACATGGCTGTAGGTGGTGATTGTCAGTGTGTATCCTGTGTGTCACTCTGCAGCGGGTGTCATCTTGCACCATCTCTGCAATATGGAGACTCCATGATTCTTTTGCTCTTATCACTGTTTTGTGTGTAATGTATTGGACATTTGCATACTATAATGGTGTTGTTTCACAGACTCTTGCTGCGCATTTTAAAAAGATTTGTTTTTACCTCATTAGTTGCTATCAATGAAATTGTAACCAACATGAAAGAGCTTAGTCTGTGTGCCTCTGTCAATGAGGGCGAACCAGTAGCTCTATAGCCATTACACACAGAGACACACAGACACCCAAAACAGATGAATCTGTTTCATCTAGCCAGCTAACAATTATCTTTAGCTTCAGCTAAGGCTGATTACTGTGTCCAAGCTCTGCCCTAGGGGAATGACTCCAACTTGCTGAAGTTTTTCAGGTTTAGTTTTTTTTAAATGTCATTTTGAACTTATTGCCTTTTTCCTTTGTGAGACAGAATGGTAATTGAACAGGGTAAAAATGACCATACATGAACATACACCAGTATGACAATGTTTTCCAAATCACCAGCGTTCAGCGACTGCCTACATTTTAGGTGTAATACATGTAGTAAGTTTACTTTATTTATAAATACAAATTAAAGTTACTACATGGCAAAACTAAAAAAAAAGAAAGCCGTTATAGAAAAATATATAGAAATCCAATCTGTGCAGATGAGACAAAGAAACCCCAAGGAGCTTAATATAAGATCTGACCCTAACAATAAACAGCTAAAGACATCAAGAGGGCGATGGGAGGGTTCCTGGTATCTGAACCCAGGGAATCCACTCTGGGACCTCTGTCACAGGGAGGGAAGGGAGAGCATCTCATCTCATATTTCCCCAGTCCGGGATTCAAACTAGTGACCCCTCTGGCCATAATTTCTCTAACCATTAGACTAGCGCTGTCCCCATGTTGTGATCTAGCAGCAGGAACTCGCATCATTTTCTGTATTGAGCTACAGGAAACCCATTTAAGGTAAATGTTACAGCAAAAATCTCATTTAGTGTGAACAGAGATGATAATGGGATTCTCTCCATCTCAGACCTGCGTCTAGTTTCCTCAGGCCGCCTGGAGCGCTGTGCGAGTATGAAAACAGAGTCTGTCAAAGGCTCCGCAGCTAGACAATAGTAGCCATCGCAGAAATCCCCCCTCATGCATTTACCCTGCATCAATCCTGCATTAATACCACAGACAATTCTTTCTTTAATGTTATACAGTAGAACCAAACACAACCCCCCCACCCCCCTACACACACTAGTTTGTGGAGACACACTCCACAAACTAACCACACCATCCTTTATATCTTCCAGCAGATGAAAAGAGAGACAAGGCAACATTAAACATCTCATCTCCCATGAATGATGCAAGCACCCATTGGACCAATCAGTAACAAGATGCGTCATCAAAATTGGACCAGTGGTGTAGCAGTTAGGACCTTTCAAAGTTTGACATTTTGGCCAATCAGTGTAATTTTTTAAACACTAGAACACTGTGCCAAAATGCATCATCCCTCCAAGTTTTGACAAAATCGGACCAGTGGTGTCTGAAAAACTACATTTGAGTTTAGGGTTATTTTGACCTTCAATTATAGTGCCCTCATTAGGCCAATCAGTGTAGTTTGAAAGCACAGCTGTGTGTAGTGAGAAGATATAACCTCAGATGTTAGAACTGACGGATGGACAGACACCAATTGAAGCTTATTCTACTTTGGAATCTGAATAATTGCCTAAAATGTAAACATAACGTCATAGATTAAGGCTGGTGTTTTTTAATGCATTTCTTATCGTCAACAAAGCCTAAGAAAATAACAAAATCAGTAATTAATTTGTTTTGCTCGTCTTGTCCATGTAGCCGATGCCCAATAAAGCCATGTCTCAGTAGCCATAGAACTCCATTGTATCAAAAGAAACACGTCAAAGAGCCATGCCTTTGCTCTGGGCAACATATTTCATCATTGCGATGCACCGGGCCAGCCGACTTTTTCCTCAAACTTAATAAGCCGGCTGCAAACACGTTTGCGATCTCAGGAAAGTAGTTCTGTAGCACCGAAAATAGTCCCCGTCGTAATGAAGAATTTGTTCCCATTTGAATTTGATTTGGTAATAACTACAACAGCCTGACTTTTCATGGTAACGGTTAGCGATTTTTAAAATTGAAACTATGTCTTTGTGAGCTGTATTTAAAGGTTTTTAGCTTACAATTGGAGCCAATGACTTCCGGTTTGAAGGCTAAAAAGGGAACGTGGAAAGTCAGAAAGTAATGGGAGTAGAGGCAGGCCTTGTTGATTTTGTTATTTTCATAGGATTTGTTGACGATAAGAAATGCATTTAAAAACACCAGCCGTATCCTTTAAACCATCTCAAAAATACTAGCACACAGACTTCGCCAGCTCACAGCTTCAGCATTCACACACTGCTAACCATATTCAGACTGAATCAAACGGCCCATCATCATCACGGGTCTAATAGTCCAGCGGTTAGTGAGTTTGAAACTGGAAGATTGGAGACTCAAAGCCCGGACAGCTGGGGAAATCTGGGTGGAGAAAGTGAATGAGGAACAGTCTCTTCTTCCTCAAAAACTGCCCTTGAGCGAGGCACTTAAACTCTGATTTCCCCAGTGGAGCTGCTCATTGGCCAACAGTAAAAGACTGTGGGTGTACCGGGCAACTGGGTGTGAATGTATTTAAAGACCCTGGGTGCATTCCATTCAGCCAAAATGCATCCTCTCCTATGTCCTCGCGGCCTCGTCTCCTCGCTGACTCGGCATCCAAAAATGAGCCGCCATCATTAAGGATGTTCCAATTGGTTAAAAGACGCATGAAGGATCCTTCAAGTCTCCTCGCCTCCATCCTCCAATAAGGCGTGGTCGGAGGATACTCAGGTGTATCCTCGATGCAGAAATAATGAGTGAAGTCAATTAACCATTGGCACGTGAGGATATAAGCCCAGCTCCATACCATCAGAAAACGTGCGGACATTGGCAGAAAAAACATCCACAGGTGTAAGTAGCCCTATACTTTTTTCAAACAGAAATAGCATAGGCTAGGTTTTAAATGTTAGCCAAACATTTGTTAATGAAGGGTTATACGTTAAATGTTCATATACTGACAGATCTGTTGTAGCTGTAGGATGTCAAACTTTTCCCAAATAAGTAAATGATCTTAAGGCTTGAATGTGATTATAGGGACAGAGAAGACACACCAGCTGATCCTCCAGCGCATAGAGAGGGTGAGTGGGGGGCAAGTAACGTGAATTTTAGGCTATATGTAGTTATTTTATAGGATTTATCATTAATATGAATGATATTCCATGATCTAATAAGCCTGAATGAAATCCCTTCATTAGGACATACACATAGCCTATAAATGCACCCATGCGACTCTTTTACCATGCGCGTCTCTTTATGACCTCAAGTCAGCAGCGACAGGCTCTGGGACTGAGGATGGGGAGCAGACGGCTGCGGCCTGGCCCCGGTTCTCCCTCATGCATGAGACCACCGGCGGGAGGCCATCGGCGCTCCCTCCCGCTTTGATAGACTCATGTGTGGAGGACCAGCAGCCGGAGTCAGCCGCTGTGCGCTCCCCATCCAGCCCCGATCCCAGTCCCCCTGACGAGCAACCGGGGCCATCAGATGCTGCTGCCCGCTCCCATGTGTGACCTCTGACCTCTGCGGCTTCCTCGGGTCCCCCGCAGCCAAGAGGCGAAGAGGAGAGGGAGCGCTGCTGGGGTTTCTCCGGGAAGTGACCGAGGACGCACGGGCTGAGCAGCAGATGGAGCGATTTTCAACTATATTAGAGACAATTTTATTTTATTTTTTTTATATAAAAAAATAAATAAAATGCAAATTTCTCTGCCTTTTAGGCGCAGCCTACCTCTGTTTCCATTCTCACCATATTCATAACCTTGGTCACGGTGCGTAATGACCGTTGCCATGACATATTTTCATCATAAAGGCCGGTATGTTTGTCTTTTGCTGGAATCACTTCTGTGTCTTCTCTGGATCACCAGTTGGTTTGCTGCGTTTGTTTGATTTGTCTCTCATTCTGTATTCATCATGCTTGTGAATTGTGTTTGTGTGTTGCCATGGAATTTCTCTTCAGGAGAATAAATTCTTATGAAACCTCATTAACAGCATTTCATTAAATCGCACATTTTGCTCTTACAGCTAGATCTATGGTTATTTGGGAATTTATTTAGGAATAAAAAGAAAACACTTTGGTTCATTGCCAGTGAAATGTCAAACAGCCCATATGATCGTTGTCTAATCCAAGTCGCATAAAGGATAAAAGTTGGACAATTTGTATAGCACCTTTCTTATCAGTGCTACAAGTGCTTCACAAAATTAAAATGTAGCATACAGCAGACAGAATAACAAAAAAACTCAGGAAATCAGGAAACGGGATGCTTTTTAGGCATTAGGAGGTAGAACATTAGTGTTCTACCTTGATGAGGTAGACAAGGCTCATTAGAGGCTGTCATAATTTAGATGAATCAAACATTAATCTGAACTTTGTTAAACATTTTTATGTGGATAAAACATGAGCCTTAGAATAATTTAGACAGCTGTCATCCTGCGCGGGAGGAGCCTCAACACAACGCTTCACACGTCAGTTCAATATGGCGGTGTGAGGATGTTCCAACTGACAAGCCAGGTTCACTCGCCTCCTCGCATCTTCTCCTCGTTTCCTCCGTGACCTTTGACCGAGGAGTCGAGGAAGAGACGCAAGACGAGGAGAAATCGTTACTAAATGGAATGCACCCCCCATGAAATCTTTACTTCCTTGATTTAATGCATTTCCTGTTGAAACAGGATGTTGGGGCGGGACATGATGCAGTGAGGGATCATTCAAAAGTCTAAACCAATGGAATGTGAGTCAGGGAGAGAAAGGCAATGGTTTTATTGGTTAGAAATGTATATGTACGCCTACTAGTGCAGCATGAGGTCACCATGGGGACTTTAAGTGTGTGAGTGTGAAGCAAGGCATTGCTGTCAACCTTCACTGATGAAAAAAAAAGAAAAGCTAAATCAGAAAATGGACTATTGAGTAGGAATACCCTTTTAATCCATTCTCACACTCTGCGGGACACATCATCATTTTTACTCTGATTCTATTCCCTCTGAATGAAGGAATAAATACTGTTTGGCAGCTTTCGGATCATCGTCGGAAGGGCTCAATTCGGGATTAATGGCATGTCTCCATTAATTACCCCGTCTGAGAAGGGCTATCTTTGTGAAAACACCAGCCCGCGCATCCCCACCACCTCCCTCCTTACTGCGCCATTGATCGCTTTGTTTATGTTGCATGTTAGAGTCGGTGTGTCGGGTAAATGAGGTTTTACCGGCTCCTCTTTCATCATATATTAGCCGCTAATTACTGACAACCCATAAGCTTATTAAGGTCTTTGAAGGAATGCCAGAGAGACAAAGCACAGGCTTCTTGATGATGCAAGGATAGACGTGTTATTAAAACACACACACACACACACACACACACAGACACACAGGTATTTAGTTTGTGCAGTTTTTGTGGACACATGCACACAGGTTCACATACACATACCAACAGTTTATCCGGCTTCTCTCTCACACATCACAACTTTCATTCATTTTTCTTACTCCACACTATCAACTAATATAAAAAATATTGAATTTTGTGTTATTATTTGTATATTTTATTTTCTAGCAGGTAAATTCTGGCAGGGAGACTCATCTGGCATTACTCCACTCATCTTAAAAGCGTACCTCTTGCTGTTCACAGTGTCTTGTCGTTACAGGCCTTCGCCCCTCCGCCTCGCCACCACCGCCAAGTGTGCGGGGAGGAGCAGTCCATCCGAGTTCAGCCACGGTCCAGCGTCGAGGGTCCCGGCAAATCTCTTTCAATAAATCATTTCATATTGACTCGTTTTGTGTTTCCAGAGTCTCCCTGATTGAGCTGGAGTTGGTTCAGATGGCGTTTGCGCTCCTAACAAACTGCATGGCCAAGGGGTTCCTGTTTGAATGGCGTTGTTGTCACCTATCATTCTCCTCCTCCTGATTTTTTCTATTTTCTTTATTTTTCTTTGTCACTTTCTGTAAACTTATCTATGCAGTTTCCAGAATTGTTTAAAAATTGTAATCTAAAACTTGTAACATATATATGTGATGATGAGCATGCTGTAATCAGATGTTTGACCAGGGTCCAGTCCAAGCCTGGGACACATTAAAAAAAATTTCCAATCATAAACGACAGTGAAAAGATTGAGCAGCGCACATTTAACAATTTTGCAGATTTCCAGTCTCTTGTGATGCACAAACACAACAACAGCCGTCTTTGAGGAGCACAAATCAAAAGACCATAGACGGTATACAAAAGACTGAGAATAAGCGGCTGACGTTCTCTCGCGAGGATGTTATTTTTCGTGGTACACCTGCACTCGCGAGAATGTATTTTTCCGCGATATTTTGATACCAAAACAAACATGCAGCCCATACGGCTTGCAGCAATTGTGGTTTGTGCTGCGATTTGCATGGAAAAAAGACAGAGAAGACATCCAGGTTTGGTTGGTTCTTGTGTTTATTATGTGCGTATTTTTTCCCTCTTGCTCCGTCTGTCGCAATCTCCGTTTTCATTGGCTATTGAAAATTGCTGTTACGAGTCTTTGACGAGCACAAACCACATGATCATGCCAAGATGAGCCCAGATAAAATCAAACATGTTTGATCTAATTGTGCATTTGCCGATTGGGATCATAGGAGAGTGATATGAGTCTTTCACTTCTGCACATATAACAATTACATGTGTGACAAATGGCTGGCACACATTACATGTTTTTGAAGCCCGATTTGGCAACGATTTGAGATCAGGCAGAGTCGGCGGTAGTCCAGAGTAGTCGCGCTATTTAAATGCTCCAGACTTAATCCAGACACGTTTAGTGTGAATGTAACCTTAGACAGTTTGCAGTGTAGTGTGACAAGGAAAGTTGGGGATGTGGTGGGGTGAGGGATTACATGTGGCTGCAGGCTAATCACTGGATGAGAATTCACATTTTCACACGGGACGTATATGCTAACGTTAGCTACCAGGCTAGCTTACCCTCTTGCGTTGCCTTGAGCAGCCAGAGAGCAGTCTGCTGTCTCGCTGCCTTCAGCCTCTTCTGAAATAAAAATCTGTCTCCTTGCTGTGACTAACAGCCACATACCGAGAATCAAGAACACCATCGCTTCGATATCCTCCATAGTAGCTGTGTGTCGCGTTTCATGCAGCGTCGCAGCGTCGCTATGACGACCAGTTTGGGGGGTGGGGCACATTGAGGGGGTACTATCTGCAGTGGAAAACCAAAGTGGTACTGCCAAAAGCGAGTAGAGTCGAGTCGAGTCGAGGCGAGTTGAGCCGGTACTATGCAGTGGAAAAGCGGCATATCCTACATCCTGTCCTGTTCCTCCTGCATCAGTGTTGTACACAGTGGGGCAGTCAGTCCTTCCTCTACACTTTTTTTTCAGCCGATTTTAGCCCTGTGCTTACACAATAGAAAGCCTGAATAAATAAGAAAAGCTGAACGAAAAGTGTGTATTGTATATTTTTCACAATACAGGACAGTGCCCAAAATTAAAGCATTGCCAGGTTTCATGTTATGTTATATGTTTGCTAGCTCCTGCAGCGCCCATGTTGGACACAGAATACAGATTTGTAGTGAAAGAATGGGGGGAAAGAAACATTCGTAGTCCTCCAGCTACAGAAGAAATCACAGTTTTCTGGTGAAATAATTAAGTCAGACTAAACTCAAACCAATTAACCCAATTTAACATTTCTTCTTTTTTGCTTTATGCTGCAGGATAGTAGACACAACTTTGTTTGTGACTTTGTTTGTCCTTTAGAATGGCTAATTGTAGCTTTATTTGACTGTGATGGACTCCAATAGAACTAAAGCAAAAGCCTGATTGTTGTTTTTGGAGAGAAGCTGTAATTACCTGTGGACTTCCCTCTCACTTGATTAAGGAGGAAAAACTAATCCTTAAGAGGTGAGACTTGAAACACAAGCACTCATGCACTCACACATGTGCACGCACACACACACACACACACACATACACACACACACAGACACACACTTTCATCCATGCACGTACACGCACAGCATTTCTTTTTACGTATGCACGCGCAGACACAGGCATGCCCATAAACAAATACACACAGACACAGACACACACACACACACGTATACACACACGCACAAAAGCCCAGAGGCCCGCGGTTTAATTGAACTTTCCCACCGATCTGCCGACTGTTTTTTCCTTTACTCGCTTCTCTTTTTTTCCCCTCTCTTTCTTAATCAGTGGAGAGTTGGAGGTGGTAAAGAGAGACACAGAGAGAGAAATGAAAAGGGAGAGAGAGAAAAGAAGATAAGGGAAAGAGGACACAGAGAGAGAGAGAGGGGAAAGGGGAGAGAGAGAGAAAAGAAGTTGAGGTAAAAATAGAGGGAGGGTGATAGAAGGAGGGAGTGGAGGTGTGAGATGGGGAATCAAAGCCTGCGGAGAAAACAGTTACAGCGAGGGGGAAATGAGCTTTTACAATGCCAACTTTATCAAAGGATAAATTGGAAAAGTGGAAAAAGTTATACTTCACAGTTACAGTGTAAACGCCCACAGCTGTAGAGGAAATTTAAGACTGATTATGAGATATTGAACTGGTTGTCATTGGCAAGGTTTTAAGATTTTCATCTTAATGAATAATCCTAAATTGTGTGCATGTGTGTGTGCAGTTTGTGGGTATCTGTCATTGTTACTTAGCAGTAACACAAAGATAATTTAGTTGGGGTTTTTTTTAGGTTTGAGTTTGAAATTGTCATTTATTGAAACTCATTTTAAGGTTAGGGATAGGAAAGTATTTTAGACAGTATACTGAAACAGGTTCTCTTGCATCCTGACTTTCCCCTTAAATACCTTCAAATTTAGAAAAAAAGTTAAACATTTTCAAAGCCAAGATGACATTTTTTATGGCTGCACCACCACATCAAATGGAAAAAAATCTGTCTTGTGCATCATTTTTACACATTTTCCTGTAATTCAGCATGACATGTTTGGTATCTTTGGAAACCTTGGGATCTTGACTAGAATTTAAAATAAAGTTTTGGATTTGAACAAAGATTGGCTGCTCAACATGCGTTTCTAATGATCCCACTGGTTGGACCGGGGGATTTAGGTGCTACAAATAGGAAAGTACTTCATATATGAAAACAGGTTTTCAGTTAAGGAAAACACTTGTGATATAGGGTTAGGACAGTACTTCAAATATTGAAGAGTTTCATTCTATGGTTAGGGTTAAGTTTGGAAAATAACTAAGGCTGATTCTCCATTGTATGGTTCAGTGCACTGGCCTGGGGGTGTGCAGAACATTACTGCCTCTTCATCCGTTGGTGTCTAGAAGATGTTGTTTTGCCTATATCCTTACATTATTCTTTTTCAGATTAACAGTTTTTTATTTTCTTCTTAAGCATAATACAAAACATATGCATCACACAATATACATACAAATCTCCCACCCTAACCCCCCCAACCCGTCATCACCACATACACAATTGGCCTTGGTTGTCAACATAATCCTTACATTATTCTTGATGTTATCTACAATCCTACACTGAAACTATCTGTAATATTGGATCTTCTTGAACAGCAAATCAAACTATTTGAGGCGAAGGCCTCCATTAGTGCTTGGGAGAGTATGGGCTCCCATCCCATCAAAACTGCCAATAACATGCAAGAGATTAATACACACACAAATAATACAATCCATAATACACATTCCATGCTTCGATCCTCAAGGATCAGAATCACAAGAGCCTTCTAAAAGGCAAGGTAAGTAGTGTTGCTGTTCTGAATTCCAAATAATAATTTAATATTGAAATATGAATACACATAGAGTTGTGTATAACTAATGTTTTATTTATTTATTTCAGTCAGGTAGTGTCCACAATATAAAAAGGCAAGAGTCCAGACAAAGCCTCCAAGTTGTCCGGGCTTCCCCACAATTTTATGCATTTCATTTTAAGGATATCCAGCTTGACCTTGTGACCTTTTGGATGGAAAAAGAGGGAAAACAAACCAAATCGGCCTTTCAGTCAGATAAGTTGTCTCTACAAGCTTCAAGAACCCTAACCCTAACCCTAGAATGAAACTCCTGGTTTTACAGAGTTTCATTCTAGGGATAGGGTTAGGCTTCTTGAACCCTGTACAGTATTTCCTAAAATTCTTGATGTTGGTATGAAAAAAAAAAGACAAAAATAAATATAAAACCCTTCTGCTTCAGTGTGGGAGGGATACTGCCTGGTGAGCTATGCATGCTGGGCTTTGGCTACAGTCTCACATTACCCTACACACACACACACACACTCATAAATAAACACAAACTATATATAAATATGCTCATAAAAAGGAATTTAATGTAAGCATGCATGCATATAGTATGTGAGTGCACAAGTACACACAAACACAGGTGCATAAAATACACACACACTCACAAATGAACATAAAATACACATAAATAGGCACATAAAAAGGAATTTAATGTAAGCATGCATGCATATAGTATGTGAACGCACAAGTACACACACACACACACACACACACACACACACACACACACACACACACTCAACCCAGCACCTACACTTCAATTTCTAATAAGCAGCCCCCCTGCTTAGTTCAACCCAACAGCCAGGCAGCAAACAGTAGAAAGTATTATATTTAGCACTGCTAAACTGAAGATATTTCTTCTCCTCCTTCTCACCTCTCCTCCCTTCATTCCCTTCTCCTCCTCTCTATTCTTGTTTTCTTCCTATCTTTACCTACCTCACCTAAATGGACACATTTCTCCTCAGTATCTTATCTCTTCCTCTGTACTTTCTCCCCTCCTCCTCCTCCTCCTCCTCGTATTTATCCTCTTTATTTTTGTCTCCACCCTGCCGTTACTGCACCTCCGCCTCCACTAACTAGACACATTTCACTTCAAAATCTCATCCCTGCATCTCCTCTTCCCCCTCTCCGCCTATTTACCGCTTACCAGGGGGACAACGTATCATTTACCTTCAAAGATTTTTCTGAAATCTCTCTCTCCTCCTCCTCCACGCCCATTCCTTGCCCTCCTACTTCTCTCAATTGAGGCATTTAGCTGGCATTTTTATCCAGAGCAAATAAGTTTCAGTTCCTATTGTGTGTACATTATGTGCCGGTGTTTGTGCATATTTGTATTTGGGTGTGTTCACATGTGTGTACCTTACATAACTTTTTATGTACATGTTTGTGCTTGTGCTAATTTGTGTGTGAGCAGTGTGTGAGCTGTTTTGTGTTCATACTGTAGGTCCCAAGCTTTGCTACTGTAACATTAAGAGAGAGAGAGAGGAGAGAGAAGTAAAAAGAGAGTGACATAGAGTCAATAAGAGAGAGAGACAGACAGGCAGACAGACAAGAGAATATCAAAGCAAGAAAAAGAGAATAAGGTGAAATATCAGAATCAATCTTCTCACCAACCAAAGTAAAACATCTTACTCAGAATATTGGCACAATGAAACCAAAACACAAAGAAGATTATGTGGAATATAAATTGATGAAGATACCCAAATATGAAAGAAAATGGGGTCACTCTACAGCAAGTGGGTTTGAGCACGAATTATGGAAAATAAATTTTGAGACAGTGTAATTACTGTAAACAAACAAGATCGCCGCCGAGAAGATTGGCAGCCTCTCCGCTGCATTTTACATTGTGTGCAACTGGGTCAGATTTCACAGGAAATCTGCTGGACTGATTTACGGCACAAAGTGATATTGCTTTACGGCACAAAACAGAAAGAGGTTGCTGTTCTTCCAGCACAAATGGAGCTTAAGCTTTCAGACTTTCTGGCAATGGCAGAAATGACTGTTTATCAAGTAGCAACATCCCCTTTGCAACAGGGTTTATGGGAAATGTGGTCTTTATTTGGAGAAACACTAGCAGTAACAATACCACTGGCATGAAAATGAGGCTACCAATCGTCTCCGCCACGGTCTTATTTGTTTATGGTAATTATACCAAGGTATCACAGCTAATTAGACAATGACACGGTGGTGTTTGAAAATGCTTCACATGAACTCCTTTGAGAGAGGAGCAGAAAATCCTTCAGGACGAGGTCTTGCTAGTCTAACTGCTCAGTGTGTTTCAGCATCCCACAGCCTGACGGACAGGCACAGTGACAGAATTGTTTGGTGCAAATATAAAATATTCTTCTTTTTAACCACCAATCATTATTGTAATCACTGAATCATCTATCTTTTGTTACACCAATATTGGTAGTCAAAGCATTTTCTGTATTATTTTGATTTGTATGCATTCTTTTCTTCATTATGTATTGTAATGTAAACCGCTTTGGCAATATTGTATATTTTTTGACAGTGATGCAGAGTAAATAATCTTTGAATTTGAGCAAGGGAGAAAGAGATGAGGTACAAACATATCTCAGTGACAGGCGAGGCTTTCTGCGTCTCTCTCTCTCTCTGCCTCTCTCTCTCTCTCTCTCTCTCTCTGCCTCTCTCTCTCTCTCCTCTGTAATTGCAAACACATTTATTCCGGCTCTGTAGCTGGCTTATTCACGGCTGTGTCTAGATAGGAGGAGGCAGCAGTCTCAGACACTTATTCTTTACTCCCCAAATTGAGAAACATACTCATCAACACACAAATGAAATGAATGCCCAAAAAAGAAGAGGAGAGGGAGCGGAGAGAAGTATAAAAAAAAACGAGAAGGAAGAAGGAAGAAAAATCAACAATGAAACCAATCAATGTTCAGAGAGAGAGAGAGAGAGAGAGAGAGAGAGATTAAGTTCCCAGTGACAAGTGCTTGTGGTACTTTTTATACATGTCATGTTTCAAGTTTTTTTTTTTTGTCATTTTATTAGTGTACCATGGTATTCAGTACAATATATCAGACAGAGAGTGTGAAGGTAATCCAGTTAGTTGAGAGACACTTGCCTCTGATCTGTTCTGCTCACTGATTGACTCTTGTGTCCGGGCATTTTGATTGGATGAATGCTGACCGGGCTAAAAGCTTTGAAGTAGAGGTGAAGAGCAATTAGAGTCACTGTCACACACACACACACACACTATCTGTCTCTCACACACATTGACATAAACACTTTTTCTCTCTTACACACACTGTTGCTCACAATTACATTGACGCACACGTCCATATAAACACACTTTTTCTCCCTTTCACACACTCGCACAAACATGCAAATATACACACACACACACACACACACACACACACACACACACACACACACACACACACACACACACACAGAAACACTAACATCACTATCTTTTTTTTTCTCTTACTCACTCTCTCTCCCTCCCTCCTTCCCTCTATTCTTTCACTCTCCTCTTATTCCTCACTGCTCTTGCTTCCAGTATATAACAGTAAATCATTTTTTTTTTTTTTACTGGTGATGTGAGTCATTCTTTCCCACATGCACATATAAGTTGAATCAAAACCGCTCAGTAAATGCAATTACCCACTCAGCCTCAAAATAGCCCAATTTCCTTGGGTCTCTGACACACGCATGCACTTGCTTTCCTGTTTACTCCCTCTCTTTCTTTTGGCTGTGCAGACGCATGACTCTTGAATAACATTGCAAAACTAGTGCACAAAATGTAAAATTTCAACTTTTTCCTCTTTGTTCTCTCTCTCCTTCCACCACTTGCTTCCTCCTTTCTCTCATTTCAAGCATCCTTTCCTCCCTCCATCCCTTCTTCCTTCCAATCCTCTCTCTCTCTCTCTCTATCCTTCCCCTGCCAATCCCTTCCTTCCTCTCTGCCTATCATTCTGTCTCCTCCCTCCCTATGGAGAGAGACCACTGACACAATCTGAAAGCCTGAAACTAAGGTGGTGCTTGGTCTCGAAAGCTTGATCCTCAGCTTTGAATCTTTGCAGGAATTAATTTTACTCCAGTAATTCCAGTTTGAATACTTGGTATACTTGAATACTTTGTGAAAAAAATAAATAAATGAATAAATGAGTGCTTAATTAATGGTTACACATAATGAAATCACAAAACCTAGCCAATCATATGCTGCCTTTCACCAACTGTTCTCAGTGTCTGGACTTCCTATCAATCAGTCAAAGATACAACAACAAAGATGGCCGCCACAATGCGAACTCAACTGAGGTTTTGCATTTTAATGCAATTTTCACATTTTCAACCTTCCTTGGTAAAACATTTCCATGTGAAATGTTATGTCAGAATTTGTTTACAGCAGGTATTTAGAGTTGTTTACAATTCTAGAGAGGAAAAGTAGCAGGATAACGTTAGCCCACAATCTCAGTGCAAATCCTTTCTGTTTGCCACTTTTTCTTTCTTTCTTTCTTTCTTTCTTTCTTTCTTTCTTTCATTGATGGCAGGGTGACCAGTGGTTAGAGAGGGAAATGAGAATTGCGCTACAGGGATCAATAAAATATCACATTATTATTTTTCATTTTTTACTCCTTACTCTCGTCTCTCTCAACCCTCTCTTGTTGCTTGCTGCAGGTCTTGAAACAGTCTTATTTATCTTCTAGATGATTCCAGTATTGACTAAAAGTGTTGCTTTAATTAAACACACACACACACACACACAAAGGCATGAATGCAGGTACACACGCGCAGGCCCACACATGCATGCACACACACACAAATGCACATTGTGTCAGTCAGTCAGCAGCCAGCCTTACCAGCTGACAGCCACGACAGGCTATTAGGTCTGTAATTGCCGGCAACAACAGTTTAATTCCCCGTATGTGTGTGTGTGTGTGTGTGTGTGTGTGAGTGAGAGAGAATATGTGTGTTTTCGAGAGTCTCTGTGTCTTTGAGAAAGAGAAAGTGTGTTTGTCTCTTTGTGCGCGAGCGAAGAAAGAGCATGTTGTGTGTTTGTGTGAGAGACAGAGAGAGAGAAAGACTCAGTATGTGTGTGTGTGTGTGTGTGTGTGTGCAGGTAGATATGTTTGCGTGTAAGCCTAAACCACTTTCCTATTGACACCAACGCTCTCCTTCTCTCTTCAATGATGGATTAAATGTATTCAGCCCTCCAAGCAGCGAACATTGGCAGCTTTTTAAACCCCATATTTCTGAACCTTTATTTGCCCTGCAGAGAAGCTTTACTGAGAACATATTGCGCTCTTTTTTTTCAACAACACCCTGCTTCACACTCACACAGTCAAACATATTCCCACCCGGGAGCCACCCGATAAAGCCACAGTCTTTACTGGCTAAGTGCCTTGCTCAATGGCAAGTGGAGCGTCTCATTGTCTTCCCACCCAGATTCCCCTCAGATGGGATTCAGGCCGACAACCTTGGCTATTTTACCCACGAGGCTACACCACCACCCATTATTCACACATGCACCATAAATACTGAGGTGTTTAGGGTGACACTCCAATATCTTGGCCAATCCAATATGTTTAGGGTTGACACCACAGTCAATCCAATACTAATAAATATTGATTTTGTGAATATCTGTGTGAGGTTGATAGAAATTTAAAGAGCCAGTAGAGAGGTGATTGTGTGTGTGTGTGTGTGTGTGTGTGTGTGTGTTGCACATGTCTAGGTGCTTGTGTGTGTATTACATTGTTCCTTATATAGAGATAGATGACGGTTAGGGTGTTTGTGATCATCAAAAACCACATTGACAAGAATACGCCAATAAAACAACAAAAAATGGACTTTAAACCTTAGCTGAGTTCACGTATTATTTTCCCCATGTTAAACAACCTTAACTGTTCTTAATTCTTACATTTTTAACTCTTTTTTTTCATTTTGTTTAATTTTCTTTGTTGTTGTTTGTTGACAGCCTGGTATTTACAAAGCCTGCCCTTCAGAAGAACAATGCTCACTGACAAGCCTCTCAACTTTCATGCTCTCAACTTGCAAATGTGTTGGTCTGATCATGGCTGTTGTCTGGTGTGATAACCGGCCTCCTTCACAGCCTGTAGACACAAACAGCTGAGAGTCGAGCAATTTGCTGAGCATCAGTATGCATAGATTTTGATGGATACCAAAAATGACTCGCACCACATGATAAATGACTTTGAGGCCGCACACGTTAAACAATATATGGTGATTCTGTGGTGCAAGTGATGAATAAAAGAAAAACTTGAATTCACCACTCAATCAAATCGTCTTCAAATTTATCAAGTCACTCGACAATTCATCACTCTTTCTCAATTCACATTCATTGTCATCACCTCCAAATTTATCAGTTACTTTTTGTCACTTCCACTGTCCTAGGGACAGGCTGCTCGCCTTTCACAACACAGCAAGTGGCAAATTTATAGTTTGAATGATAAATGACGAATGATAGCAAGTGATGATGATTGATCAAACCTGGCTCTGTTTCTATCAGATCACCACTGTTTTAATCAAATTGTCAAAACTAAATCGCTTGACAGTTTATGACTCAATTTTACAATTCGCATTTTTATCATAGACATATGTACACACACACATACACACACACACACACACACACAGTCACCTACTGTGATTGTGTGGCAAAAAGATTAAAAGCAAGAACAAAAAAACTCCTAAACAGATATAAAACATAAACACCCCATGTAAAAAAAACTCAGTGAGGGGGGGAGAAACAAAACAAAAAACCCCGCCAAGAACAAACAAACAAAAATCGATTTCTCCTGCAATATGATTCCTTGTAAAACACACACACACACACACACACACACACACACACGCACACACCACAACATTCCTCACTCCCTATTTTACAAATACATGCGCCACACTCCTCTGTCACATACACACTCACACCATACTTTCATACGCACACACCCACTTTCTCTTTCTATCCCTCTGTCTCTCTTCCACTCTCTCTCTCTCTCTCTCTCTCTCACACACACACACACACACACACACACACACACACACACACCTTTATTCCCTCTACAGTGGGGGACATTTATTCTGATTATGTTGGGCCCTGGAGATCGAAGATTGTAGTAATCAGAAAACTGGCCAGGCATCTATCACTGCAGCAACCAATCAAACAGCCCAGTCCACCAGCAGCGAAAGGGAAAAATTACACACAGAAATGATTCCCACCGGTCTAGGGTGTGTGTGTGTGTGTGCTCTTGTGTTTCTATTCTTCTGAGGACCAAGTTTAGAGATATGAAAATCCTCCAAAGTGAGGTTGTGTTGTTGGTTGCACTTTAACACAGAGGGCAAGTATGAAGGCTAAAGGTTAGAATTAGAGTTAGGTTAAGGCTGGGTCTAAGTAATGCACGTATTGGTTGGGGGTTAAAGGGTTAGGGAATGAACGTTAGTCACCGATAGGTCCTCACAAGAATTAGTTGTGTGTGTGTGTGTGTGTGTGTGTGTGTGTGTGTCTGTATGTGTGTGTGTGTGTCCATCTGGGGAGCATGAGGCTATTTGTTTTCGCTGATGATAAAGGCGACAGTGTATTTGGAGAGACAGAGAGCAGGGAATTATGAGAAGGTGTGAGAAGCGGGCTTGGTACCGACATCGCTGGCACCCTGAGGACCGGTCAGCCAGGATCTGACACGCACACACACACACACACATGCACACATACACACACACACACACACACACACACACACACACACACACACACACACACACACACACACACGACTTGGGATATGTACACACATTCTCTCATTCTTTTATGCAATTTTTATTGTTTTTTATGTTGTAAACAGCACACCCACACACATCCACCCACCGCCCCACCACCGTGGAATCTCTCTGTCTCTGTCTCGCTCTCTCTCTCTCTCACACACACACACACACACACACACACACACCCACACACACTAATTTTAACACGCACACATGCAAACACGCTACACTTTCTCTCTCACATACACAAATACAGACATCTCACGTGCACAAATATAGACACTCTCATAAAAACACACACACATTCACATGAAAGTCAGCACACACATGAATCTCACACATACAAACACACACATACACGCACAGGCTGGTTTCTCATTAAGGCTCAGCCAAAAGGCCGATTCCCTATTGGCAAGAGGAGATGAATATGATGGAAGGCTTCAGAGAGAGAGAGAGAGAGATAAGAGAGACAGAGAGAGGGAAGAGAAAAAGCAAGACAATGAAAGAGGTGAGGCAGGGACAGAGTTAGAGTATTAAAGGTTAATACCGGTGTTTCTTTAAGTTTGTGCCAGTCGTCTAGGTTGCCCCTCTCCTCTCTGGTGTCTGCTCAGTCCGCCTAGTTGAAGATATCAGGCTTGTTTTCCTCCCTTCAGAAGAAGCCATTTGCTGCCATTCATTCTTGTACAGTATGAAAAACAACTAGATAATCCATCACAGTAAACATGAAGCCTTACTTTGGTTTTGTCAGAGTTTCTGTTTTGTCGTTACTTCATTATATCCAAGTTGCGCCTCATGTCACGCTCTGCTTACTGTCAACCACCTGACAGCCACAGGGAGAAATGTAAGTCTCCTCCAGGAAATAATCCCTCAAAAACATGTCGCCTCTAAAACTTTATTGTCACAGCATATATTTTTTATTGAGGGTGTCTTTTTTAGCAGGACAACAGTTAATTTCAAGCTAGGTTGGACGTTGTAAAGTTTGTATTTTAAAAACAACGAAAAACAAGTAAATTTTAAAAACTGTAATTACGGCATGCATTGTAGGATGAATGAGGGAAATGTAAACTAGACGTAAACAGAAGTAAATGGGCTATAACCTGTGATACCAGTTTTCTTGTTTAAAGAGAGAGATAATTGGAAAATGAAAGAGAAAAGACGAGACAGAAAAAGAGAGGCAGAAAGAGTCAGAGAGATACTCATCTCTGTTCTAAAGTTCCATGTGAATTAATTAAAATATGTAGTAGCTACTCATTGTGCAATCAAATGTATGACCTCACTAGTTACAAACAACTACATAGAAGAGTGATTCTCAACCTTTTCAGCTCATGATCTCCAAAGACAAAGCAGTGCCTCGCAACCCCCTGTAGCAGTTGAGTACACACTCAACTTTGACATCAAATGATGACTATATATTTTACCTTTTCAGCCTATTTTATTTTATTCATTATTGGAGGAAGCCTGGGGGCTGCAAATATTCAGTCAAGAATTGGGCCAGAGTTAGTTGTGTCTTACTCAAGACTAATTAAAAAATGATAACACTCCCAGCAGTTTTTTCAACCAACTACCAACTACCAAAAAAGAAATGGAAATAACTCATTTTGTATTTTTTGTTTTACAAAATTCTTTGAGGTCTCACCTCAGCGAGGCGGATGCTTGCTGTCATGGGTCACCCTGCTGCATGCATCCTGCAGTAGTACTGCAGACACTTTATTTTTATTCAGTACAACCAAATTTGGATTGTAACACAAAACTCAGAAGTCGCTCCTAAAAGCATCTCTCATTAGCAGACCATTCCTTGTAACTTTCCACAGCTAAAAAATGCACAAACTTGATTTTTCCAAATATTTCCTCTCCTTGGGGACGCAGACCCAGTGTAGCAGCAGACCAGCAGCATGCAGTAAAAAACATAAGACTACAGTGGCTAAATCTGTACATGCTTTTTACATGACACATTACATAGATGTCACACACGCCATGGGATACTGAGCTGAATGAGCTCACATATGGTGAGGCTGTGGCAGAATCTTGTCTTATAGAAGGTGCCTTTGTAACCTGCGCAATGACAGCTGCGTGCAGGTAGTAAACACACACACACACACACACACACCAAGGTAGACAAAGCTAGCTAAAACTGATGACAAGGCAGCACGTTTTTTGAACAGGGAGGGAGTCAGGAGGGGGTCAGTGTGTGTGTGTGTGCATGCAGCATGAGAGTGAATGAGTGCTTGTGCGTGAGTGAGTGTGTCTGTGTGAGAGTGCATATGCAATGTGTGTGCATTTCTTCGTATCAGACTTTGAGTGTGTGTATGCATACTATTATGTGTGTGTGTGTGTGTGTGTTGCATACGCGTAATGTATCACTCCATCTGTTCTCCCTTCCTGCTCCAGACCCCAGTTATGTTTTCCTACTGTGATCCTGCTGTTGTTAGCTGTGCATCTAAGGAGCACGGCTCTGTGTGTGTGTGTGTGAGAGAGAGAGAGAGAGAGAAAGAGGGAATGCTCTGAAAATGGATGTGTGATACTGTTACAGAGGGACTTACACCCCCACCCCATACACGTCACACAGCCCATCCTTCCCAGTCTCCTACACACACACACACACACACACACACACACACACACACACAAAGCCTCATTAAGTTGCCAAAAAGCGAGCCAGTCACACACATGCCCTCTCTTCCTCTCACATGGAATGGAATGTCGGTGCATCGGTATTTGAGGCTGTCAGCTGTCTTAAAGGCCACTGCCGAGTTGCCTTTGACTTTGATAGTACTTGGATAGCTATCAATCCCTTTGCTCCTCGGGATCTCAATTCGAAGACACAAGATCGCATAACGAAGAGAGGAAGGGCTGGTAAAAGACGAGGTCTCAGAGAACCTTGGAAAAATTTCACCTTGTCTCTTAACTTCTCTAGCGTTTCTCGGATAGAAGGCCTGATTCTTTGTTTTATGCCTTTTGCAAGTATTTTTTTGATAACGAGAATTGTGGTCTCCCTGCGAGCAACCTCGTCCTCGACCTGTGATCTGTCTGAGACATAGTAGTCGAAATACTGCGCCGCACTGAGGTGGAACTTATCCAGGATGCTCCGTAGTCCCAGCTTGAGCATGGCCTTCACGAGAAGGACACCCTGAAGTTTGGCAACAGACATAATCTCTCCTTCCAGGATTTCGGGAATCTTAACCCTGATGCTCTCGTGAAGGATAATATTGCCTATCGCCCTAAAACTTGCGTTATCGGCCATGTCGATAAGGTCACATAGAATTGTGTAAGCATCTGCTTTGTTTGCACAGTCCATGCTGATCAGATAGCTGCAGGAATGTTAAACATGCTCAAATGCCATTGCCTCAAAACTTGTTTTGATGTTTAGGACCTTTAATTCAGTTAGGAGTCCTGCCAAGATCTACCTCATAGTTAGATAGCCAGAGCAATCTTACTGTACAACACAACATGGAGCTACAAACTCTTCCCTCCAGTTCAAGCAATACTTTTGAATAGCAGTCATGAGGTAAGCAACAACGGTTTCTGTGGGAGCATGGCTCCAAGTCCCACTAGGTTTCTCTCTCAGTGGACCTTGAGCTGTCACATTGGAAGAAGCCAAAGGCATCTTATACAATGCATCATCCTCAAGGTTATCTTGGCAAAGATCCTGCCCTCTTGGTTAACCTCCCTCTCCTTCAAGGAGCAAGACATACAGTACTCTGGATCAGTCAGGTATTTACCTGATGTCACATACTCAACATATTTTTCTGGATCGATATGCTCTGTAACCAATACAGTCTGTACCAGCAGTCTCGACCCAGGATAGTGGGGAGTCGGTTAAGGCATGACAGAGCGGTGGAATATGGTGTCCCAGTATGCCATTGGAGGAGAAATCGCTTTGTCCTTCATAAACATACTAAGATCTTAATTCGGGTTGATCTCCTGACTAAGCTCCATCTTAATACTGCTAATCTCCTTGAAATGAAGCAATGCTTCAGCCATCGTGGGGATCTCAGATTGCTCATGAATTCCGTGAATCCATGGATGTACAGTCAAGTCCAGAGTCATGGCAGGCCAACAACCCCCATGTTTGCTTGCATACCCTGAAATATATCTGACCAGCCAGACCGCATGCACCTTCTGGACTGTCTCAAGATTCACTATCTTGTCCTGGTGCATGTATTTTCTCACCTTCTCAGCTGCCTTTATTGGTGACAAGTGCGGATGTCCGAGCATCCTGTAGAGACACATCCATTCAGCGACAATGTCTGGAGATGTCGACCCCCAGAAGTAGGATGAGCTTCTCAACCCATTTAGGACCGTCAGGATACAAGGGTGCGAGTAGCTCATGCATCTTCTCTATACAAAAATGAAGGAGAGATGAACCGCTCGGGTTCTCTGGGTAAAATCTAATCACAAGGGCTTGTGTGAGACATTCCACCATTTTTTGCACATCATATGTGCCATTCCCCCATTATCTGATAGCCCTGTTTGATAGAACACAGAGGACACACGTAGCCTGCCTTCCACATCATCAGTAATCATCAAAACTTGTTCCTTACTAAGCGTTGTGAAGCAGTTCCTACAAATCAATATAACCACAAAAGGTGTCAGTATGTATGCAAGGATTTTAGCAGGGTTGTCTTGGGTTTGAGCCTCACATGCCTGAGCAGAGCCGGAGAAACTTGAAGAAGCGAAAACCTTGACACGAACAGCTTGTGGTTTAAAGACTTGTCCTTGGTTTGTGAGGCATTGTACAGATCGTAGTATGCTTCGTAACTCCTCCCAGAAGAGCAAAAGAAGAATGTACTGTGAGTCAAGTAATGTTTGGTTAGGATTTCTACAAGACTGTAGGTTGTTGAGGTGTTCAGAATCATATCCCTCATCGAGGACATCCTGGAATACTTTTTGGAGTGGTGTATCTATTCTGTCCCACACTACTTTCACACGTCTGTCTCATATGTGTTGCCATGTGGCAGTTGTGTCATCCAAGGAAACCATTTTGAACAGAATTCCCATCTCGTTATATAATTTGACTTGATTCCGTGGAAGCTCCGGATATTTGTCAAGAGTCAGTCGTAGATCAGTACAAGATAGTTTTGCGTATTCCAGCTTGCGTGCTGGATTGGATGAGGGGATGGGAAACATGGTGTATATACTCTTCTTCTTCGACTTCAATACAACCATTAAGTCCGATCACCAAGTTAGCATAATCACGCTGATACAATGTCATGGGGGATGCAAGGTGTACATCAGGATATCTCTCTCTCTCTCTCTCTCTCTCTCTGACAAACACACACACCTCCACACATTACCAGCATCTGGTCCCGGCCTGCCACGTCAATACTGTCTTGTCTCCTGTGTGTGTGTGTGTGTGTGTGTGTGTGTGCGTGTGCGTATGCGTATGCGTCTTAGCAAAAGGTAAACCAAAATTCGGGACTATCATCACAGCTGGAAACATCCTCAAAGCTCTATTTGTTTCTTTGTAATGGACAGTTGTAGAAAAACAATCTGTTTGCTCAGCCAATATACAGTAATCACAACCAGAATTATGTTTTCCTTGTTACTTCTGTGTTTCACCAACATGAAAATGAGACACGCCACTTTAAAGATACGACAGAATAATAAATAAATAAATAAACAAGAATAATAGACCGTGGATGACTGGGAGGTCAGATGTCAGGATCAGCTACAGACCAGTGCCTCTGGAGCAGGCAGGGATTCAGTGTCTTGCTCAAGGACACTTCAGCAGGGCGTTTGCTTCCCGACATGGGGATTTGAACCCTGGTCTTCCGGTTGCAGGACGGTTTCCCTACTTACTGTGCCATCCTGCTACCCCACCATACAAGGGTTCAACAACACAATGTGAATACATAATGCACCTATGTTTGTGCACTTTGTTCTTACATTGTGCTGTTACACCCTAGTCAATACATTATGTATTAGGGAGATTTTCATTAAAGCCGCAGTAAGCTGACATTTTGTTTGAATTCATCAAATGTAATCCTCATGTTAGATGAACATAAATGAGTAAGATAATGTGTCCGAATTTCAATCTCATTAATATTGATAGCATTACTTTGCTGTTTGGTTTCAAAGTAAATTTTGTGGCTCGGGTATGTGTCCAATTGAGGCAAATTATGGAGCGGGAGACTTTGCTCTGAGTTGTCAGTCAGCTGTGCGCTGGTGGCTGCTGGTTTGGTGTGAATAGGGGAAGGAGGGGAGAGGTGAACTACGTATCTATATCTTATCTTCCTGTTTTATTCAAACTTACCTACCAAGGCCTTAAGTAACCAATGTATGGTAAGGGCACTGTTATTGTGCACTTGCCATACTGTTCCATATTGAAGTGGGTTAATACACTGAAATAAAGCCACTACAAAGTGTTACTAAGCTTCCATGTTACTAATTCTTGCAAGAAGGGATGCAAAATATGATTGAACCCAGCCCAGCTTTGACTGACTGGTTTGTAAATCATTTACAGCGGTGGCCATTGGATAAGTCCCCCGACATGCATTTATCCTGTATCTATCGTGCATTAGTACTGCAAGCAATTCTCTTTTGATTGTTATAGAGCAGAACCTTCTAATGTCTCACTACCATCTAGTTACCAAACTATTTCTTGTAAGTTCCAATGGAGGAAAACCAAGTAAAACAAAGTATGCAGGAAAAAGTGAGACTTTTACAATAATATGAACCGTTTCACTTGGTCTCCAGTCCATCCATTAGAGGGATCGACAAGGCCATACAATATCAACAAACGTGAGTTGTTGTAGAGCGGAACAAGACCATCTGAATCTGAGTTGTCAGTAGCTTCCCTGGTAAAAGACACTGATTACGGCTCTCCTCAGTTCTTCCCTTTATCTTTACTTATTTCCTATTTCTGTTCCTAACACTTTCCAGCTAGGAAATCTTACATGCAAGGTCACAGAAATTGTTTGTCTGTTTTCAGGGCGTAATGTCTGTAATGTCGGTGATCTAGGAATTTATGATAATTTTACTGTTGCACTCGCTGGAATCAGCTCTGTATAGGACCTTCAGATAAATGGCAAAAATGTGGATGGTAATGTTAAGGCCAGGGTATGAGTCTATAGCTTTTAGTTGTAAAGGTCAGATTCATGGCAACTTTAAAGGCAATTCCTCTTTAGATAATCTAGCCCCACCCGTAATGAGATTTCACTGATGCATGGGAAAATGGGAAATTGGGGAAGAGAATGTAGCCAGTTGAGGAATGTTTTGGAAACATCAAGCTTTTTTTGCTGTTGGATTTTACAAGGAATTCTCTAGTAACTAGTTGGTTGAGAGTCATTAGTTTTACAGTATTCTGCAACATATAACACTCATTATAGAATTGCCTGCAGCACTAATGCAAGATATTCAGGATGAATAAGTCCTGTGAGACACCCATGGGATAAAGGGCTACATAAATAAACAAACTTGAACATGAATGCCTGAAGGTGGACATCTGTAAGATATAATGGTGAATACATCAGTGCAATCCTGGGTTCCTGAGCTGAAAGTTAAGCTTATGGGATGAGACAGTTTTTCATTTGAAGAATTTTGCCCGATGACTACAGCACAAAATGTATCGTGATCGCTAACAGATACAAGGCCACCATGTTGGAGGAGTGACAACAAAAGGAAAGATTGTAACATAACAGATTTCTGTGCTGGTGGTCAGGTGTTCAAATTCTACCATAAAAAAGGGGAAAAGATCAGGGTGGAAAAAGTGTTACAATATTTAAAGCTGCTGAGCAAAATTTCTATGCAAAAATACACATTATCAGCCTAAAGCAATAAACTGGGGATGCAACTGAGAAGAGCATGCCATCCCTTCTAACTGAGATTGCCAAAGATTCACTCTATTTGCCCATTTCTGGTGTTTGATATCTTCTCGCCACACAGGAAATTACAAATTCAAACTTAAGAGCGAAATACACAACTTTCTCATAAACAACAGAGAGCGAGCGAGTGCTCTGTCCGGAGAAAACTGGACTCTCCAACGAAGGCTGAACCTCTTCACCACCTCCACCCCAAATAGCCACCAAGAAGAAGACATTTAGGCTTGCCGACGTCACGTTACAAGATTTCTGGGTGATGAAGTCCTTCAAATTTAAAAAAAAATTGAGCAGTTATGTCTTACTGCCACTCGGGGCCGCCAAAGTGCAAAATTGCCTATTGCAACTTGAATTTTGTTGCCACTCCTCCAACATGGTCACCATTAGTAACCACTCTCCACATATTCCCAGACAGGCCTTGGTTGATGACCAGATATACCAGAGAGTTTCTGTAGTGCATGGTGATTGTGTCTATCTGTCTTGCGTTTCTGCCTGCCTGCGACCTTACTAGGCTAATTTATCCCTCTCTCTGTTTTTTTTCTCCACTACTCTCTCTCTTCCTTGCTTTCTCTCCACCACCAATCTTTTACTACTGTTCATAAAATTGGCCCAGATTGCTCCATGCATTTTTACCGGCAAGAGAGAGCGGGGTGTATTGGCGTTTGTGTATATTAGCAACCAGGCTACAGTATAAATCTGTATTGATGATATGGCAGCTCCTTTGGGACAAGGCGGATGAGAGCCAATCCTGGTGCCTATTGACTGGTGTGGAATTGCTTTTGTAATATTGTTTGGGAAGACAGACGACTATGAGGGAAAGAAAGAAAAAAAAAAAGTCTAGGTGTGATTTTTCTGTTTCTCTTATTGTCGTGGCTTTCTGGGAAAGGGTGCTCGGAGGGGTGAAGAGATGAGAAATAACGAGCAAAAAGAAAGAAAAGAAAGAACAGAAAGGATGGAGAGAAGGAAAAGAGAGATGTAAAAGTATGAGAAGAGAAAAAACAAGAGAGAGTAGAATGAGAGTAGAAGGACAGAGACTGAAAGAATGAGTGAAATAAAGGGAGATATAGGCTATAGAAGAAAGAGAGAGTGAGAGTCATAATGATATTCAGAGAGAAGAAGAAAGTGATAGGTGTAATCATTGTGATGAGAAGTCTTGCATGATTGCATGAAGGAAAATAGAGTTTGGAGTACAATGCCTAGTGTTTATGTGTGTGTGTGTGTACTTACTATTCGTCTATCATTTTAGCAGGCAGAAGAAACACCCAGTAGGATTATTGTTGTTATTGTCTTCCTCACAGGAAGATGGGAAATATGGTAATACCGGCAGTTTCTGTATTACACCTCAGCCAATGAATGTTAGTGTGGCAGACAAGGCATACAGATGTAGCTGTTGTCGAAGTCCCACACTTTGTACTGCACGCTTACAAAACTACTGCAACACTGTGGCTCCATTCTCTAAATCTAGTTTTGCTGTCTTTTTAGTCAAAGAATGTCCTTGACTAGAGAAATTAGAGTTCCGCGTTACAATATAATCATTTGGCTGTATTGTGTAACACTCAAGAAACATTTCCTATAGTAGGAAAAGTCCACCCCTGGATACTCTTACACTGTAAAATGTGATGTTAAATGCATTCCATGAGTTATGTGATAAGGTTTAAGTGTGTTTTTATACTTTCCCTCGACCTGCCTCGTCTACTTATACTTCAGTTAGTGATTTCAACAACCAGCAGAGAACGGGCCTGAACTTGTTGCTTTCAGCTGTGGGTTGTACATGTAGATGGACAGAGCAACCACACTAGCGAGAGTAAGAGCAAGAGAGCGAGAGTTTTTCCAGTGGAGATAAAGTGAGTTTTGTAGCTCGCCCACGTCTTGTGACTGCAATGCATTCTGGTCTATTGAGGCTACTGTGAGTGGAGAAATTGGTCTCTCTGCCTCTTCTACAATGGATTTCTCCCTGTATGATTCATGAACGTCGGTACACAATGGTAGGTCTATAAAAAAACCCTCGCTCTTTGATTAGGAAGGAGTGACACCAAAACTTGATGTTTACAGCTGATGTTTTACATAGTTGAAATTGCTATTATCTGCTATTAAATTCCATTGTAGCTGCGCTGGAAATATCTCTACATAACGTCACATCAACTAAGTTTTGCCAGTTATCCGCAGGAATAACAAATTCATCACCAAACCCAAAAAGAAAAAATGGGTCCAGAGATGCAAGGTAAATTTTATTTTATTTTTTTTAAATAACAGCATTTAAGTGTTTTAGAGTGGATTTATCCCTTAAGGCAGGAGGAGGGACTTACCGCTCTACTGCAACCAGAATGAAAAAAAAATTACTTGTTGGAAGAAATGGGGACAGGATATCAGTCCTCAGCACTCTGTAAAAACTTTGCATGTTCAAAAAGTCAATTTTTAATTTACTGAGGAAAAACTGCTTGTGGTGATGTGCGAGTTATTAGGAGAGTTGTGTGTGATGTCGTGTACTGCAGCAACTCGAGAAACCATTTGCTGGCAGACAAACATTGGACAGTGTTCACCGTGGCTGGTGTGGGAAAATTATCTGCAGCTGAATTTCTTGGCAATCCTGCACATTAACAGCCAGTCATGTACAAGAGTTTTTATATGTTCCACAATGACAAAAACAAGAGTAAAACTTTGGCCTTTTTATAATGTCAGCTAATCAACCCTGACCACAGCTACATAAATACACTGTAAAACTAGATGGTAAAACCTGCAATGAAACTTTATTTTCTGTGCACATTTTATTTGTTCATTTAATTCTTCAATTACATTTTTCTGTGAATTAATTCGTAATTTAAAGCCCTAATGTATCCCAGAGTTTCCCCTGCCGTTTAATCAGTGGAATGGTTCACCCTGCCTTAAAAAGAGCTGCAAGCCCACTTAAAATAATTTCATTAGCCTGGGTTTCAACAGAGACTTTTAGTGTCACATAATGGTCTAAATGCTGCTTCAGAGGCTTTTCCCTGCCAAGATTAAAAAAATCCAGGGGAAAACACTGAATACACAGATAATTTAAGATAGTGTAAAGATATCAAATTTTGGCACAAAATATCGACTGTCGTGGCTTCAGTCTAAAAATGTATCGGTATAAAACCACTCATTTGGTTCTCTGGTAATCACTAATCAAACATGAGCAAAACACAGCCAAAACTAATGCTAATGCTAAATTGTCATAGGGACAATAGCGACAAACAGTTTAAAAACTTTGGTCAATCATCACACTTGGCAGAAAACAGTGTGCAGTTGCTGATTTGAGCAGCGTTGCCCCTATGACTCCCATTCATTTAGCATTTAACAAATCGATCAAATGCCTATTTGTGAATGTTATTGTGCTGCTAATGAGAGATGCCAATCATTTCCCAGCTTAGCACTGCATTTCCTTGTTTGTCCCTGCGTCCTCTCCTCCTCCTCCTCCACATCTCTCTCCCTCCTCTCTCTCCTCTTTTCTCCTCCCCGCTCTCCTCTGCCTCTCCTCTTTTCTCTGTCCGCCTCTCCTCTCATTTCCTCCCCTCATTAAAGTGCAGTTAATTACACACAGAGACCTTACTCTCTGCCCTTTACCTCCCCCCTGTCTCTGTCTCTATTTCCCTCTCCTCTCCCCCGATCCTGCCCTCTTTTTTCCTATTCTCTTCCTCATCTCATCTTCTCCTCTCCCCTCCTCTCCTCTTCTCTCCTCTCCTTTTAATTGAAGTGCAGTTAACCACACACTCTCACCTATCTCCCCCGACTCTCTCATTGACGACCCATTCAACCTGGCTTTCATTGACAGCTATTTATAAAGGCCTCTTAACGCTCATGAATGGCAGCTTGGGAAAAAAAAAAGAAAAAGCTCTTTCAATTAACATTTTTTTGCCATTCGCGCTCTCCTCTGCCACTTTCTCACTTATTTTCCTTGTCATTCACTCTGACTTATTCCTCTCAGCCTCTCTGTCAATCGCTAATTCAGTCTGTGCTTCCTCTCCCTCCTCGTCTCTCTTTCTCTGTTCCACCCACTTTCCTTCCTACCTTCTCCTTTCTCTATTTGTCTTCCTCCCTTTCTTCCCCCTCCATCACTCTCTCTGCCACCCCCCCCCTTCTTTTTTCTCTTTCTTACTTACACACTATCTATTTCACTCTCTCTCTTTTTCTCCATGCCAAATTAAAAGGTT